>NC_026148.1:12992466-13073474 GCF_000512975.1 Sesamum indicum | reverse complement strand
CCAGACTGCCTGCTGAAAAATAATAGGAACTTGCTCGTTGGTTTCTAGATCACCTAGTGCCACGCTTCTGACCTACTGGAAAGACTGTCTCTCTCTCCACTGGTGTGGGAACTCTGAGTGTTGAATTGATGGTCTCCACAATGCACTCTCGAAGTTGCTTATGGAAGAGAAAGTTGCCAGCAGCAGGCACGACTGCAAGGTCGAAAGGTGGAGTGAGGGCATGCAGATCCCCTAATGCTTGCTTGGAGGTGGAACAACAAAGACTACTGCAGTAGGGAGGCAAGTGCTTCCCTCGAAAGGTAGTTGGGATGAATCCAATACCATTGGATAGTTGCACATATTAGCTACACAACAAAATAAGAATTTCAACATTTAAACTTATCTAGACGAATATATGACCATTGGATGGAGTTTTGTCCAGTCTTTTCGAGTATTCCAAGATTCAGTTACTTGTTTACTAGATTTAATTACAATCGAGTCTCTTGGAGTTAATTGGAGAATTTTTACTATGACGTGTTTTAATGTATCAACAACCTGTATGGCGTGTCCTCCCTATTGTATGCTAATCGAGTTTGTTGGTTTTGACTTAATTCTTGGGTCTATCAAGTTAGTAATGCTAATGCAAGTTATGGGCTTTGTTACCTTGCTCGTGTTCCAGTAGGGCTATGCCCGCTGGTATGCCTTGATGGGGCCCATTACCTTATTCTTTGGGCTTAGAGGAAAGGTTCTAGGGGTATCATCAAATAAAAAATTCAAAGTGTTAATTAAATAAATTAATTAAATATTGAGATTTAGAATGATTAATTGGATTAATTAATCTCAAGATGAAGAATTGAACTAGGATTTGATGCGGATTTGAAATTAATTGGTTTGATCAAATAATTACTAATAAAAATCAATATATTTAATTCAAAATGTGGTTAAACCCTAAGGAATCCTCAAAGGACCACAAGGTCCTACCATATAATAAAGACATTCGACTAGGGTTTAGCTAAGGCATGATGGATGCTTACCCACTCCCTTGACTTGAAGTAAGTCACTCCTCTATAAATAGAGGGAGTGTTTGGTATTAGCAAGCTCTTGGCCTTTGGTGTGTCTTCATTTGCTTCTCTACCTCTCCTACTTCTCTTTTCTTCCTCAAGAGTATTTGCTCTTGCATCCTTCTAAAAATTCCCAGAATACTTTGCTTCATATATAGAAGAGTTGTTCTAATTTGACCCTCTTGAGTTTCTAGGAAGACTCAAAGAGACACAAATTGGTACTTTGCATGGACTTGTTAGAGAGAGCATTTTTTTGCTATTGTGCGAACAATCAAGGAATTTTGTTGGAGGTGAGCTTCTTGAAGCTAGGACCCTCAACTCTTTCAAAGAGATGCATTCTCTTTGACTTGCATCAACTAGTTGATGTGCAAGTGCATGAACAATCCAGTTGATATGGGATTCAATCCCGTTTAATATTTTATTTATCCTCTTTCATTGCTTACTTACGTGTCAGGCTTGTATTGATCCTTCACCAACAATCATCAAAATAAGAAAGGATAAAATGCATAAATCCATGTATTTTAAAAAATCTGCAAAAAAAAAACTCTCCTTTTATGAGAATAGATTAAAAGCCCCCCTGTGTTTTATAAAACTCAACATAATTGCCACCTTTCTGTTAAATCCAACTACTGTTATACGTTTGCTTAATATATATTATTTCTTATTTTAATGACTGTTAGATCTTCTTTTATCAAATGTTGATCGTTGATCTAATCATTAATCTCAACCGTTAGATTTTAAAAAGATAAAAGGTTTAGATTCAACAAATTATTACTTATATTATATATAAATAACTTAAAATTTAAAAAATATGTTATTATATATTTAATAAAAAAAACTAACTACCCCACCCCACCCCCTTAGCCCCGCTGCCCCCTACCACCATCTCCATCGTGGGGGCGCAATTTCTTAAAATCTTCCTATCTTTGTAAGTTTTTTGTCAAATTGAGTGAGGTCGGCCTCGTTGGAATCGTCTTGAAAACACGAGTCTGATGGTGGTGGTTTGAGACCCAGATTTGACCGATCGGCAATGAATTGACGGCAAACAAGTTCGACAATCATGACTTAAGCCCAGTCTTTTCGATTGACTAAAACTCAAATTAATGTGAAAATATTCATCTTGAAGAGAGGATTTGAATAGTACTATTGGCTGTCGGAAACTCGTCCGGACGGCGCCGGAAACATGTTTCTAAGTTCAAGTTTTTGGCCAAAAAGGGGCAAATTAGTTTCTTTTTTTTAAAAATTTTTTTAATTAATTTTAATTATATTAATTAAAATATATTTTAGTTAATTAAGAATATTTTAAATAATTTTAATAATTAAATATTTTAGTTAATTAAAAATAATTTTAGATTTATATTAATTAAAATATATTTTAGCTAATTATGAATAATAATAATAATAATAATAATTGTAATTAAATATATATTTAATTAATTAAAAATAATTTTAGATTTAACAATTATAAAATTATTTAAATTTAAATATAATTTAATTTAATATTTAATATTAAATAAATTAAACATAATTTAATATTTCAATTTAAATTATTAAAAAATACAAAATAAAAATAAAAAGGGCATTTTAGTAAAAAAAATACCTAAGAAAAAAGTAAAAACAAACAATTTATACTGGAATACACACACACACACACACACACACATATATATATATATATATATATTCAAATTTTCATTGCTCAGACTAATTGGGCGAATATTATATATAGCCTCTATATGGTTAAGAGCAAAATACGGACAGTGCAGGTGTAATATTCGCATAACTGAGATGGTAGCTATAATTAATTAATGAGCATTGTGCTATAATTTATTTTATTACAACAATCTCTCATTTACAATGACACCAAAGCCAACCTACTCTTCTGTTGAACTTTGATTAAAAAACACTCTTTGACGACAGCATTGCCCCATCACATAATTGGCATCTCACATGGATAAGATTCATATACAGACAACAAAATCACAAGCCAAACAATAGGGAAATAGAAAAATACAACAGAACTTTTCACGTCTTCATCTTCATGAAATGATCATAACAGTATGCTCATGATGAGCAGAAGGGATTGCTTTCATGTAGTGGAATATAGGATAATCACTTGGACTTGAAGGGGATGGCCCTGATCACCACCTGGTGGTATAGAGCTGCAAGTGCTGCCCCGATGAACGGTCCGACCCAGAATATCCACTGCAATAATATCACC
The DNA here is from genome assembly GCF_000512975.1 of Sesamum indicum. NCBI lineage: Eukaryota > Viridiplantae > Streptophyta > Magnoliopsida > Lamiales > Pedaliaceae > Sesamum > Sesamum indicum. The sequence goes on along the minus strand of NC_026148.1, from coordinate 13,070,213 downwards.
ATATTCAGATAGTAAGAACTAGTTTTCAAGAGCTATACAACATTTTTTGGCAGATTTCTTTCACCATGTTGATATCTGGTTCTCTTCTTCGGTGATGGTGAAAGTCAAATGAATGGGAAAGTTATGAAATAAGTCAAATTATTAGCTTACATGATCATCCCAGGCATGATCCTTGTTGTAGATGATGGCTGCACCAAGACTCCGTGCAGGGTTAATACCGGTGCCGGTAATAGGGATGGTCGCCAAGTGCACCAAGAACACGGCAAACCCAATAGGCAATGGTGCCAATATCTGAAAATACACATTCAATCACCCCTTCAATCATCAATTCCCATTCTTGAAATGGAATTAACTAGTCTTAGCCAATATATGTCATCAAAAAACTGGAACGAGTGCTATACTTACAGGGACGTGGGAGTCTCTAGCGCTGCGCTTGGCATCAGTAGCAGAGAAGACAGTGTAAACAAGAACAAAAGTACCAACAATTTCGGCACCAAGGCCGTCGCCCTTGGTGTAGCCGTGTGCAACCACGTTGGCACCACCGCCCTTGGTCTGGTAGAGGGTCTTGCCGAACCCCTTCACCACACCAGCCCCGCAGATGGCTCCCAGGCACTGCATCACCATGTAGAACAACGCCCTCGTCAACGACAACTTTCTCGCCAAGAATAGCCCGAACGTCACAGCAGGGTTGATGTGTCCACCTGCATAACATCAAATACGGTTCATCAATCAATGCACAAATACAGTACATGAATCGATCAGTCAAAAACAAACTTAGTTAAAACTCACCTGAAATTCCAGCAGTGCAGTAAACAAGGGCAAAGATCATTCCACCAAACGCCCAAGCAATTCCCTGAATTCCGACTGTCGAACACTTGGAGTCAGACTTGTTAACCCCCATAACAGTCAGAATGCTCACATACAGAAACAGAAAAGTGGCAATGAACTCAGCAATCCCAGCTCTGTAGAAGGACCACGACGTCAGCTCACTGGGCACGAAAAGCGGCTCCGGTGGTGGTTCCGTGTAGTCCTTGTCCTGGCTCTGCGCCGCCGTCCCGATCGGCTGCCTCTCCGAGAACTTGTTGGCACCCAGATTCACATCCTCCTCTTTGCTCTCCATCTCGTAAGCGAGAAAATCAAGAAAATTCAAAGGGCAAGAAAATGGAAGAAGAGTAGAGAAATTTGGCTGTGGTGCTGAGTGATGGAATGGCTAATGCAGTGTGATGAGAGAAGATTTATACAGAGAGATGGTAGGTAGGAGAGGGATGGGGCCTAGAGACTCGCTGTGATGACTTCAACTTCACTGTGATATGACCGACCACTCTATAATAATTCTGGGTTTATATGTTCTGTATTGAGTACTGTGTGATGTGTGTGTGAATATTTCTTGGGTGTGCGTTCCGGAGGAAAACGACGTTTGGTTGTGGTTGAAGGTGGCTGCGTGTTCTTCTGCCATTATCTGGCAAAACGAGGTCCACAGGTTTGTGGATAAATGATTAAATGATTATGAAAATAGAGCGGCGACCACCGCCCGCACTTTAATTAAATGTAATAATTTGGGGGCTTCAAACCTCATAATTATTGAAATAAGATTGATGGTTCAATTCTTCGTATATCCAATATTTATCTACTTTCATGTCTACAATGCTTTCAATTGAGGAAGTTGAAATTACATGATTTTACCGACTATGAGCTTGAATTTCATTAATATATTGAATGTTGCTCTATTATGAACAAGTTGAGAGTCCTTTTTAAAATGGGATATTAAAGGATGGTTTTCTAGTTTTCATTCCCCAAACTGACTACCAGGACTTCGAAGTAGGAGTAATTGCTTCTGATTCTGATGGGCATTTTCTTGCGTGGCCAGCAATCTAACTACATACAACTCTTTCAACTGAACGCAAAAATGCTACCCAACGGGCCTTAACGATTTAGCCAGAACCGAATTGTGCCGCTCTCTAATCCCAGCTTTAGCCTTCACTGGAACATTCTTCAAATATTGATTGTTGTTGGGAATTTATCCCGTGATGAGCCCAAGAAAAACTGAAATCCTAATCAAATTATTACAGAAAAATGATGGATTATCATAAATTTGAATATTACAAATCAATAATACAATTATAACTACAGAACTAAATCAGTAATGGAGAACAAAATAGAAAAGAGAGATTAATGGCTGGAGGAGCCAAATCCGTGAAGGGGAAAACCCAAACCCTCCAAACGCCAGCAACCATTACGGTTGCTTTGGCCAATACCACAAAGGCTTTGTCCAGCAAGGACCACTCATTTAGATTTCACCAAAAAATCAATTCACAAAAAACTTTCAATCTAGAATAGGGAGAAAGGAAATCTTTTATCTGAGTTATTATTTGCCAGAAAACCACCAAAGATATATATAAGTGAGGAACACTGATATTGGAGATAGGAAGGAAGCGTGGAGAAAATCAAGAGTAGAAAGAGGGAGAGACGAGGCAACAATATAGTTTGACTAGGGTTTTCATTTTACAGCAAGAGAGAGCGAGAGACCCTTTTAATTAGGCAAAGAACTGGGTTGCGTGAGGAGTGGGTTGGGCTAATGGGGCGGGTAATGGGCCAAGCCATCTATTAATAGATTGGGGCGAATTTGGGCAGGGCCTACCAGAAAAGGTACTGGGCCACATTTTCTCAACATTCTCCCACCTTGAACCAAGACCCAAAAGAGGGAACCCCTAGTCTTAGACTTAGAAACTTCTATCTTGACTATGTCTTCTATGTTTATAGTCTGAATCTCTATTTTTAGATCTTCCCCTAACATAATTAACCTCATTCTAGTCCTGACTATGTTTACTAGTTTTAAAGTCTATTTTTTTACTTTTTAATCCCTTAACTACAGTGTCTAGACTGACATTATCTCTATCATATTTTATTGCAGCTTTAACATCACTATAGTTATCAGGTATTGTATTTAGTAAAATAATGGGAGAATAATCAATAATATTTTTTATCTCCTATTAGTTTAACATCCTGGATTAATTTTGTGAAGTCATCCATAATTTTTTCCAATATTTTTAAATAAATTCAGTTTGTATCGAAACAACATGTAAAAATAACTTACTTGGTAAAGATGTTTCAGTATAAACTTCTTTTAATCTTCTCCATAAATTTTTTTGTAGAATTTTATTTTTCAACTTTTCCTAAAACAGTGTCTGAAAGATTTAGAATTATAGAAGAATAAGCATATTCACCATTTTTAATTTTCTTTTTTTCAAAAATATTTTTTGAATAGTTTTCATCAATAGCTTTGAAAACCTTCTATTGAATTCAAATACCTTCTATTTCCTGTTGCCAAATAAAAAGTTAGATGTACCATCAAAAGGTTGCAAATGATAACCAACCATTATTTTTTAAAAAGCTTTTGGCAGAAAACATAGAAATACCAATTTTCAGTAAAAAGTTACTATCAATGCAGTAAATCCAAAAATGTCCAACAGATCCAATAAAAGCCATAAATGCAGAAAATAATAGTAATAAATAAACAGGAGAATCCACAATGCAGGATCAATATTAATCAAAGCAGGAGGTAACAATTGATACAGAATATTTTCAACAAATTAATATCAACAGATTTACCTAAATCTCAACCAGATACCCGTTAGCCTCAAGGGCTCGACTAGGTGAGAAAATTAGCAAGGGTTTTGGTCTTAGGCTGAAAATAATAAGCAGTAAGAATAATGCACAAAGCAGTACATAATCACACTAATAAGAAATATTATTTTCCAGCAGATCAATAGAACAATAATAACAATAGTAATGCACTAGCAACAATATCCAAAAAGAAAACATGCACTAAGCAATAAACGTGGTAAGGATATTTGCACTATGCACTGAGCAGAAAACTAGCAATAATGCACTAACCACAAAGAAGATTGAATTAGATTCACTAAGCAGTACTTTTTATGCACTAAGCATTAAATAACTTTTGTACACACCAAAAAAGTGTTCGCACACAGCGGAAAAATTTAAGATTTTTCAAATACTAATCAACACTGAGCTATTTTTCGCACTAAAGCGGTTAATATCAGTTTTTCAAAAAAATGGCCAAAACTAAATTATTTTCACACTAAGCTATTTTTCACAAAAAAGCACTCAAGAAAGATAGCAAGATTGAAGCGATCGCACATAGCAGAATAAACACAGTACTAAGGAATATCAGATTTTTTCGAAAAAATTCACTAAACTATTTTTCGCACAAAACGGACTTCAATATATATTTTGCAGAAATAATTTTTAGAAAATAATTTCGAGAGAATAGATATTGCAGAAAAATTTCAGAAAATGTCGTAAATTTTAAACACTAACCTGAAACAGATTCCATGCAGCAAAAAATCTCAAGATTTTCAAAAAAATTAGATAACATATTATTCTCCCCACACAACGTACAATAAAATGGATCCACAAAACAGAAAAATTATTTGCACCAAAGAATTTACCCCACAGTAATATTTCAGCTGAAAAAAATAAAAGGGATAAGATTTAGATCTTACCAAAATGCAATTGGAGAAAATCAGAATCGAGTGGCTCTGATACCACTATTGGAAACTTCTTCCAGCAGTGATGAGCCCAAAAAAAATCGAGACCCTAATCAAACCATTACAAAAAAATGATGGGTTCCAAAAACCTAAATATTACAAATCAATAATACAATAATAAATCACACAATTATAATTAAAGAACTAAATCAAAAGAACAAAACATAAAAGAGAGACTAATGGCTCAGGGAGCCAGATCTATGAAGGAGGAAGCCCAAACTCGCCAAACGCCGGCAACTACTATGGTTACTTTGGCTAATACCACAAAGGATAATTCACTTAGATTTCACCAAGAAATCAATTCACAAAAAACTTTCGATCGAGAATAGGGAGAAGGGGTTTTTTTATCCGGGTTATTATTTACCAAAAAACTATCGGAGGTATATATAGGTGAATATTGATATCGGAGAGAGAAGAAGGCGGCGGTGGAGAAAATCGAGAGAAGGAGGGAGAGACGAAGCGGCAACATAGTTTGATTAGGGTTTTCATTCTGCAGTAAGAGAGAGTGAGAGATCCTTTTAATTAGGCAAAGAACCGAGTCGAATGAGGAGTAGGTCGGGCCAAAGGGGTGGGTAATGGGCCAAGCCATCCAATAATGGATTAAGGTGGATTTGGGCTGGACCTACCAAAAAAGGTCCTGGGCCACATTTTCTCAACAATTGTCTATAACGTTTCATCGTTTTCTTTTCTTTCTTTTTTTTTTCTAGGCTAACCACCTAGAGGTAGGGGGAGTTTTTCGGAGTTCCCCAATTCTATATTAAGGTGCATAAAAAGAGTTACAGCGGGAAGAGCTACTTCCCTATAATTTCTAGAAAGTTATAAACAAGGAGTACTACCCTCTTACAAATAGAGCAATATTAAACAAGGAGTACTGCTCCCTTAAAACAAAAGACACGAACAAGTTCAAAAAAAATTATGGCGAGTCAAAAAGGTTCTTGTTATCCCACCACATCGTGGATCACACAGTACCTTCAAATAAATCTGTACAGAGGAGCCAAGTCAGAATGTATTTAATGTTCCAAAAGGATAAATAAATGAACATTAGTATGAGCGTGGAGATCTTGTCTGTATGGCTATAGCAGCCGTTGAACCTGTGAAAGGGGTTAGAAAAACTTGCAAAAAAAAGCTATTGACTACAACAGCAAACGATCAGGCAACATTAGAAACAAAACCAGAAAGGGGGTAATTATTTAAATAATATTAAAAAAAATATATTACAAAAGTAACGCTGCTGTAAATTTGTTAAAGAATTAGGCGGCACGGCGATTTGCAACTGCGGTGCCTGCCATTTTTATTAAAAAAAATAAAATTTTAGAGGCATCGCGATTTCGTATCGCGGTGCCTTTTTTTATTTGAAAAAATAAAAATTCAATGGCCATTTTCTAGAGTTATTAATTTTTTTATTATAAAAAAAATTATATTAATATAAATTTTTTAAATATATTAATAATAATATAATGAGTCGCAATTTTTTTGTATAGTTGTAAAAAATACCATGAAGTATACAATTATTCTTAACAACTCGATACCGGCACATCTGATTGTGTAGAAAAATTTCTTTGTTGGGATTGTTGTCTTGCACGCATTTGTGCCCAATCCATCTCGTATATTATACAAATAAATTATATACATTTTTATACATATATATATAAACATATATAAAAGAGACATGATTTGACAATAAACAGTACTTTTTATCTCCTCACTACCCAACATCAAATATACTATACTTATTTTATATTATCTCCAAAAATAAATTCAAACATACACACTATATCTAACTTATTTTTATGTATTTTTATTTTTCTCTCTCTATTTTCACAAAATACCCAAAAACAAGTTAAAAACAAAGCTAAACATTAGGTGTAGAGTTTCAAAGTTAATTAGACAATACTTACTTTTTTTGGAGTGCCTAACATTTTTTGCAAAATTATTTAAATAATATAAAAAAAAATACAAAAATAACGTTGTTGTGAAATTGTTAAAGAATTAGGCGGCACCGCGATTTGCTGCCATTTTATTTAAAAAAAAAAATTAGAGGCATCGCGATTTCGTGTAATTTGATCTAATTTAATAAAAAAATACAAATGATATTTGTGTAATTTGATCTAATCTCTTAAAATATTAATATGTTTACCCATATTATTAACCATTTAAATTGATAAACCATCTGAATTATATTAATTGATAAACCATGTGTATTATTAATTTGAAGATAAAATAGATACAATTCTTAGGGACAAAAACATCCAAAATTTTGTTTTATATATAGAAAATGGCACCGAGATACGAAATCGCGATGCCTCTAAAATTTTTGTTTTTTTGTTTAAATAAAAAAAAGGCATTGCGATACGAAATCGCGATGCCTCTAATTTTTTTTTTAATAAAAATGGCAGGCACCGCGATTGCAAATCGCGGTGCCGCCTAATTCTTTAACAAATTCACACCAGCGTTACTTTTGTAATTTTTTTTTATATTATTTAAATAATTACCCCACCAGAAAGTATTCAAACAAACATTGGCCACAACGTCAACCATATGAATAAGTAACCTCCAAGGAATACATTTAGGTACAATTACATAAACAACACAGAAAATACTCAAATAGAACAACAAGTATCAGCAAAGAACCAATCAGTTGTAAGTACGTTTCATTGCTTTCTTCTAGTTTTGTGTCTTGCTCTTTTCCGAAGTTTGTAGAACTAGTAATATAGTTGTACGCTCGTCATGCTGTTGGCAGAGATCACTACCTTACTTCCATTTCCTGCTTGTGACTTGATCAGGTTAGATTTGCCACCTTAATGATATTTGTTTTCCCATCAACAAATATATATATATATATATATATAGAAGGTGCAGGTGTAATATGCGCACAAAGAGATGGTAGGTATGAGCATTGTGCTATTATTATAACTTCTCATTGCACAGCCAGTTACAATCATACCAAAGCCAACCTAGTCCTTTGTTTGACTTTCATTCAAGAAGTAAAATACCATCTACTGATGAGCATTGCCCCATCACATAATTGGCATCTATCAAATAGAAGATTAATATACATACAACAAAGTCACAATCCGAACAACAGGGGAATAGAAAAACACAACAGGACTTTCAAGTCTTCATCTTCATGAAATGATAACAATATGCTCATGAGGAGCAGAAGGGATTGCTTTCATGTAGTTGAAATAGGAATCACTTGGACTTGAAGGGGATGGCCCTGATCACCACCTGGTGATATAGAGCTGCAAGTGCTGCCCCGATGAACGGTCCGACCCAGAATATCCACTGCAACAATATCATCATACTCACATAGTAAGAACAAGTTTTTAAGAACTATATATAATTTTTAGGCAGATTTCTTTCATATATTGATATCTGGTTCTCTTCTAATTTGGTGATGGTGAAATTCAAATGAAAAAGAAGTCAAATTATTAGCTTACATGATCGTCCCAGGCATGATCCTTGTTGTAGATGATGGCTGCACCAAGACTCCGTGCAGGGTTAATACCAGTGCCGGTAATAGGGATGGTCGCCAAGTGCACCAAGAACACGGCAAACCCAATAGGCAATGGTGCCAATATCTGAAAAAACACATTCAATCACCCATTCGATCATCAATCCCCATTCTTTGAAACGGAATTTACTAATCTTAGCTGATATATGTCATCAAGGAAAACTACAAAGATTACTCTACTTAGTACTTACAGGGACGTGGGAGTCTCTAGCGCTGCGCTTGGCATCAGTAGCAGAGAAGACAGTGTAAACAAGAACAAAAGTACCAACAATTTCGGCACCAAGGCCGTCGCCCTTGGTGTAGCCGTGTGCAACCACGTTGGCACCACCGCCCTTGGTCTGGTAGAGGGTCTTGCCGAACCCCTTCACCACACCAGCCCCGCAGATGGCTCCCAGGCACTGCATCACCATGTAGAACAACGCCCTCGTCAACGACAACTTTCTCGCCAAGAATAGCCCGAACGTCACAGCAGGGTTGATGTGTCCACCTGCATAACATCAAATACGGTTCATCAATCAATGCACAAAGACAGTACATCAATACGATCAGTCAAAAACTTCCTTAGTTAAAACTCACCTGAAATTCCAGCAGTGCAGTAAACAAGGGCAAAGATCATTCCACCAAAAGCCCAAGCAATTCCCTGAATTCCGACTGTCGAACACTTGGAGTCAGACTTGTTAACCCCCATAACCGTCAAAATGCTCACATACAGAAACAGAAAAGTGGCAATGAACTCAGCAATCCCAGCTCTGTAGAAGGACCACGACGTCAGCTCACTGGGCACGAAAAGCGGCTCCGGTGGCGGTTCCCTGTAGTCCTTGTCCTGGCTCTGCGCCGCCGTCCCGATCGGCTGCCTCTCCGAGAACTTGTTGGCACCTACATTCACATCCTCCTCTTTGCTCTCCATCTTGGAAGCGAGAAAATCAAGAAAATTCAAAGGGCAAGAAGATGGAAGAAGAGTAGAGAAATTTTTGCAGTGGTGCTGAGTGAAGGATGGGCTAATGCAGTGTGATGAGAGAAGATTTATACAGAGAGTTTGTGGGAGAGGGATGGGGCCTAGTGACTCGCTGTGATGACTTCATTTTCACTGTGATATGACCAATCACTACATAATAATTCTGCGTTTGTATGTTTTGTATTATTCAGTGTTAGTTGTTGTGTTGTGTAATGAATTTTTCTTGGACGTATTTTGGTCTTTTAATATTATATACAAAAGATGTGTATAAAATATTTTTAGAAATGAAAATAAAGGAATAATTACATCCATACCTTTTAATAATTATGTTTATTTATTCTTATTTTTTGAAAAATTATACATACACTCATATATATCAATATCATTTACCCAAATCATTTTTATTCTTTAAAAAAAATTACACATACCCGCCACAAATATCAACAACATTTACAAACTAACCCTTTTTTTAACCGCCAAAAACTGAGTTTTGTAGTTATGCAAAAGATAGGAGCAGTTTTTGTAAATAGACCACCGATCAAGAGATATTAAAATGTAATTATACCTTAAATAAATAATATCATCTTTATATATTTGTTGTGTATATATTAAATAAAAAGGTAAATTAGAGCTACTTCCCCTGAAGTTTTTTATGTAGTTTTACTTATCTTCTCATTGTTTGATCAATTACATACAAATATCCCCTTTAAATGAAAAAATAATTATGTTGTCATTAAACGGTGAAATAAAAATTACTATTCTATCATTGCTTTTATTTAAAAATTAAATATTTGAAAAAATATTGAGGGTGGATAAAGTAAATAATCATTGAAAATATTAATTCATAAAAATATTTTATAAAAATTTAAAAGGTATATAAAATTATAATTCATATTCATAATTCAAAAGGTCATTTTGGCAGTTGACTAAAAATTAAATGAAAATCTAATGAAACGAGCTCGTTTTTATAAGTATATTAAATAAGGAGGTATTTATAATTTTTCAGACATGAGGTATTTATAATTATGCAAAAATTTAAAAACAATAACTGTAATTTATCCTGAATAAAATAAAAATACGTATTTATACTATATAAAAAGAAAAGGCATTCCATAGCGATAAATATTTAATGACACCGTTGTACCAATTTTTGTGAAGCCAATAATACTCTTCTATCGATAAAATAACTAACTTATTTAACTTTTAAAATTTTATATTAATTAATTTTTCTTTTTCTTTCTTATTTTTATTTTAATGTAATATATTAATTTATATATTTTATTTTTTTTATAATATTATGTCTAATATTTTTATTTTAATGTAATATATTAATTTATATATTTTATTTTTTTTATAATATTATGTCTAATATATTTTAAAATATATAAAAAAATTTATTCATTATATATATACAAAATCAACGTGCCACAATCGCGCGATGTAAAATAAAAATTCAATCCAGCATTAAGTTGGATTGGAGGAGAACGAGGTTTGATTGTGGGTGGGGCGGGCGTTGAGGTTCAGCCATAGCGGCGACCCACCGCCGACACTTAGTTTAAAATGGAAGAATTTTGGGGACTTCGGCCCTCATGTAATTATTTGAATAAGATTGATGCTTCAATGTCATATCTAGAATATATTAATCTACCTTCATAACGTATGTATGTATATATATGTATTAAATTGAGGCTCATATGGAAGCTGATTTAAATTTTAATCATCCCATCAAATTTTTTGATCTCATGTTGTCCTCAAATGTAGTCCTGAAATAGAAATTTTTTATGTTAAAAATTATAAGATTCAAGAATATTTTACGAGTGAGTAAATAGACAGTTCAAGGGTATTCATTGAAGTTTTCTTAGACGCTAAACACTAGATAGATAATGCGGCTTGCGACTCAATCAATGCCCTATTGGGTAGATATCAGTGATCTGTTGTGCAAGAGTTTGTCCGCTTTGATTTTATATGAGCCTCACGGTTTTGTCTTGAAAATGAGCCTCACTAGGAAGAGGAGGCCTTGGTGCTTATAAGCCACTCAAATTTTGCGTTTGCGACCAACCTGGGATGCTTGCCTAGATCAACAATAGATGATTGAGCTCCACTAATCTTAGATAAATAGATGGTTTTGTATGAGTGATGCTATAATCGGGTCGGCCTGAATCAATCCAATTTAAATAAAAATACATAAATTTTTAGAGTGCAGTCATTTAAAACAAATTTAGGAGTAGTGTAATCTTTTTTGTCATATCGACACAAATCTTATACCATATTATATCGTGGCGTGTATGTTGAATCATCAACTTATTTGAATTCCTTGTTTTTCATGTTATTTCTCTAAAGAAAAAGAATGCAAATCATTGATAGAAATTTACGTTTATGTAAATAGTTTGGATTCATTTGGATTGAATTTTTCATTCTAAATTATATCAGATCTTTTATGTTAATTAATATATACACGTCACATGAATGTATATATTAAATGAAATAAAATTTAGTGAGGAATTGATTTAAGATGAAAAGAAATGTCGGTCTTTGAGTGTTATCAACGTTTTGGGTGCACTAGACTAGACAAAGGGTAGAGGGGCGGCTGCTTTGGGAGGCCGCTTCCTTTTTTGTGTGGATGGAATTCTTTTACCGTATGTGAATAAGTTAGATATTCATTGATTTACTGTTGTAAAAAGTTAAAATCCTAACTACGTAAAAATCAATTCATAAAATTATGTGTGTCGACAGCAATTTCTATAGTTGATTAAAATCTAACCACATGAAAATCAACTCATAATTATGTGTGTCGTGTCGGCAGCAGTTCCTATAGTTGATTTACTGTTGAAAAAAAAAATCGAGGCCTAAACATGTTGAATGAACACATAGAGCCATGTGTCCGCGGTTAAAGTCCCTATAATTGATCTACTGTTGCAAAAAATCAAAACCTAAACATATTGAATGAACACATGGAGCTATGTCTGCACGGTTAGAGTCCCTATAGTTGACTTACTGTTGCAAAAATAAAAAGAGTAAATAAATAAAAGAGAGAGAAGGGACTAACCATGTAAAAATCAACATTTATATTATGATATATGTTTAACCACAATAAACACCTCCATAAAAAATTACACCACCACATCGTGATATAACACTATTCATTATGCAAATCACTAAGATTGGGTGACTAAAGTTAGGGTATAAAACATTTTGAGTCTGAATTCCACTAAAATATTGATATTTGTATATGTTCATAATAATTATTATTTATTGATTAATGAGTATTAAATATTAAATATAACATGCACTCAATTCTTTTTTAAAAAAAATGTTGGAAAATATTGTGACACGTTCCGAGGTATGATACGAATAATCAGGGGTGTTATATTCGGTAAAATCGAAACGAGCTGAATCTTCTGTCTTATACTCCATAATGAATGATACATGGAATCTAATTACTCGATTTCATTTTGGTAATCATCGAAAAAATTTTATATTTTTTGGTTCTGTATTTGATAAATTGAATTTTTCAAAAAAATTATAAAAATAATAAAGTATTAGATACTAAAATCGATAATTACAATATTTTACTTTTTAAAATTTTTATTAAGTAAAATAATAAGAGTAATATAAAAAATTAATATATGAATAAATATTGCAATATTCAATCTTGTTCGATGACCAATACTTAAAATTAAAATTAAATCGAATATTGAATATTTAAAAATAATAAAAATTATATTGAATAAACCGAAACCAAGATTATCTCACCAATATTCTTTTCCCTTTTGTTCTATAACAGTCTTTTCCTAACATGAGAAAATTATATTAAAAAAAAAAAAAAAAGGTCTTCCTTACATGTCCCTGAAAAGTAGCCGTTTGTTTGGGAAGGGTACGCCTTGTCCACACCAAGACATTGAATTATTATCAAACAGACATATATATATGTTCTCTACTTGGTTGAATAATTGTTCAGATCGCATGCAATGCTTCATCAATAATTCTCATATTATTTCTTAACGTTAATTATATTTTATTTTCTATGAAAATATTAATAGAAAAAGGACAACACAACTCTATTAGTCAAAATTCATCGAATTTATAAATATTAACAAACAAATTGGATAAAAATATGTATTTATGTAATCCCGATTGACTTGTTGCAGGTGAAACAAATTTTTTCTAACTAAACTACCGATAAAACGGAGAAGATATACCTTCCCATATGCATTAATATATAAAGATATATAAGAATAATTCGATCATAAAAAAGTTTATTTGACCTGCAATAAATCAATAATGAATCAATTGAGGATAAATATAAATTTTTATTCTATTTTTTTTGTAATATCAGCAAATTCGATAAATTTTAATTAAATGAGAGACTTGTTTATTAGACGAAAGTAAATTCCAAAAATACTATATATAATTTTTGAAGTATAAGAGATTTATATATAATTATATCAAATTTCATAAAAAAAATATATAATTATTTTTATTTCAATTGTAATGTCTCAACCTCGCACTCTCACGTAACATCAATCTCTTGTCACTCTCAATTAGTATAATCATAATGACATATTATTATTAAACAAAAATAAAGAATTAAAAGGCCGGCGCGCCGCTGACACCTGTGGCTTATCTCTCCACTCATTGGTACATAATTTTGATTAATCATTTGTTGGCTCATGAGCTGGTGATTATTAATTATTTCCGACGCCAATCATAGAATATATCCACGCTGGCAGCCTTTTATAGATAAGCAATGATTTAAGCGTTTTTATTATATTAATCACATGAATTAGTTGGTCTAACAATTTCTTAGTGTGGAGGATAACATAAACTAATGTGTGTTACGTACATTGTCCAATTTATTACAGCACAATTAATTATTATGTGGCCACGATGTGGTGACATAACCTTACAAAAGTCGTAGAAATCGGGCTGACTCAAAACAAGATAAGTGTTTAAATAAATTTTAATTTTTTTTATTGAATTTGAAATTATTGTGAGTGTTGATTTTAAATGCATTATGATGTGTGGATGGGAATTATCGCTCAGGTAATTTGGTATTTTTTTTTTTAAAATATACTGTCATATTTTTAAAGTAAGTAATAGACTATTACAATATTCGATAAGCAGTATATAATATTTTTAAATCAGTCAACGACTTCAAGTGAAACAAGAAAACAACATTCAAATACTACTATAAAAGTAGAGTAAGACCTACAGGAGTATGATTGAAACTCACGAGCTCTTGATTGTGAGACCTCAACCTGACCATCCAGACAAGGAATCATTAGTAAGTAATTTGGTATTAAATATTATGAATGGTATATAGAATGTGTGAGGGCCGTACTGTTAAGGACTAAAAACTCTTTGAATGCTCAATAAGCTAAAAAATATGTTACTCTTGACTTTCTGTAAAAATTATAAACTTTATTATCGTGAAAAAATTTCTATTATTAATGGAGGAAAAATTTGTAGGAAGGCAAAAAAGTCATGTCCACAGAAGAAGAATGAAGAGACACCACACAATTTTACGATTATAATATTTAGATATTAATGATCTCTTATCTGAGTGGTGAGATTGAAGTCTGATTGTCAATTCGAGCTCTACGAGTATACATATCTAGTTTACTTTTAATACTAGTATATTATTATTTTTGTTTCTTTGAATTTGTTAGTTGATACAAATGTTATTATATTGAGTACCGAATATTATAATAATAGTATTTTTCTAATTCAAAAATATCAAAAAATATATTTACTAGATTAACCTTGGCAAAAGTATGTTTTCCCATATGTAGATAATTATTGAGGGGCTCTCACCATTTTAATAGGGAGGTCTTATGTTGAATTGAAGAAGTGTCCGGAGTGTGCTTGGATTACTTTTCATTAATCATTTGACAAATTGGAGACGTACCCGCTTAATTTATTAAGACTGGGGACCTTCCCCACCCCGCTTCTAGGCCCAATCCATACTGCCTCTATTTGGATGGAACCATTTTATTCTATCTTCCATGTCAGATCGGCCGTTGAATTAGTTTAGTAAGGAAATCCTTACTACCTTAAGATCCATAGTTGTCGGGATGCCCCAAAACATTAGGAGCATAAAAAATCCAAATGGAAAAAAAGATAGCAAAACCTACCCAACCTACTAGATCCTTTACATAAAAATAAGGGTAAAAAGAAATTTTATCCATCTCTGAATGTACACCCAATGGATTATTTGATCCATATTGATGCAATGCGGCCAGATGAAGAAGACTGGCGCCTACTAAAATAAAGGGGAGTAAATGATGAAGACTAAAAAAACGATTTAAGGTGGCATTGTCCACGGAGAACCCACCCCAAAGCCAGGTTACTATGGTATCTCCTACTACAGGTATGGCGCTAGTACCAATCCTGTCTCATGTCACCCCTACCCTAACCCAATTTTGGGTTCTAGGAGTTTAACTTAAAATACTTGATTAGAATTTTATATTTTCTTAAAAGAAATAAAATTATTATTTATAGCATACATATATTTTTTGCAAAACAACTGGACTCAGCCCTCTATCAATTTTTAGTATTATTGAACTACCAGAATTATGTTTGCAAACTGTGGCACAATAATCATACAATATAGCATATTGTTGTTTTACGTCACCCTTCATTAGTTCAACAGCATATTGTTTGATTCTATACACTTCGTATTTATAAGTTAACATCAACCTAAATATCTCTTCTGATTTTGTTTTCCAATAATTCCAGTGCCTCTAAAGGATTGTCTTTGACGAAATCCGGTATTCTCTTGCCAATGTACTCGCAATTTGCTTGCTTGTTTTTTATTTTATACACACAATTATGCCTCGCGTTGATAGATTTGATTGGAAAGTGGTAGTTCTCATCACTGGAGAGGCATGGATTTTCCACTCACAACCATTTTTGCATACTGCAGTATAATACATATCTTAACATAGATATATTATATAAATATAGATGATGTGGATTATATTAAAAACATTGAGGCTATATAGGACCTAAGCTAGTTTAACCCTAACGATAACTTGCGCGATGTCTCAGTTAGAGTTAGATAGGATGGTAGCAATTTTTGTGGCATCATGTTTTAGGATGAAAAATGGTTAAGAAGGACTAAAAAGTAAATGTATGGCATGGCCTCAGAATTTTATGGTGTAATTAAAATTATACAATGTTGATTTTGTTATTTTTTTATGATTTGAACTAAAATAATAAGTGTGTAGTCATTTGTGTTGAACTTTTATTACATTCTCTAGATCGAAAAAAATAATTTCTATACCCAAACCCTACCCAATTGATTAAACTCCATTCAAGGCTCATCAGGATCCATGGGTCTCTAGAGCCGATCAAGACTAGATTTTTTAGTAGAGCTAGATCCAGACCCCCATTTTTTGGGCATACTAATTAAATTAATTTTATTTATTTTTTCTATAATTTATCAATAAATTTATAATTATTGAGACCAATATACAATAACTCTTTTTCGATAGAATTTTTAGATATTATATCATTTATTATACCATTTACAAAATAATCATAAAAAGTATCAAATCTACGTCTTTAATAGCACTCGAATTTAATATTATAAAATTTTAAAATTATTTTATCACTTCAAGTTTTCAAATTCAAGATATTGAAAAATATACCCAACATGATGATATAGTAATATAATTAATTATTTATTTTTAAAAAATGTAAATAGTTAAAAAATTACACAATAAACAATATTATGGTGTCTTAAATTTTTAAAATTTATTCTGTAAATCATATGGGTGTTTAATTCGCCTAACCGAACTGAATCGAAAGTTCAGTTAACTGAAATTTTGGTACACCATATACCATACCGAAATGTTTGATTTGGTTCGAGAAAAATTGGACCTTTTTTGGTCCGATTTGATTTTTGTACCGAATTCACAAAAAATTATAAAAAGAAATGTAATGTTAATTTATTTGTTATAAATTATACATAAATATAACAATTGAGTATGTATTAACTATAAAATTATTATTTTTTATTATAAATACTTATAGTAAGATATTTAATATCTATATATTATTTTATATAATTATATATATTCATAATATAATATATTTATATTTTTGAAAAATTTAGTATTCCATTTGGTTCAATTAACTGGCGTAAAAAATTGAAATCGAACTGAATAACTGAAATCTAAAATAAAATAATCAAAAGTGAACCAAATTTTTGATTGAGTCAGTTTTCGGTAGATTAACTGAAAATTGCAATCTCTAGCAGATCGATTGATAAATAATAAT
This sequence comes from Sesamum indicum, assembly GCF_000512975.1. Lineage (NCBI taxonomy): Eukaryota > Viridiplantae > Streptophyta > Magnoliopsida > Lamiales > Pedaliaceae > Sesamum > Sesamum indicum. The sequence goes on along the minus strand of NC_026148.1, from coordinate 13,052,893 downwards.
CTAATTAAGCTAAGAAAAAAAGATAGATATTTTATGGGTCCAAATTGGGTACATAAACACATGGGTATTGATGGGTAGAGTACAACCCAAACCTAATCTATATTTTTTAAATGGGTCTGCAGGGCTGGTCTAAAAATATTCATTGGGTAAGGGTATGGGCCTTTGGATTATGTTATGGATTCAAGTAGAGTCTTATTCTACCCATTGATACCTCTCATCTTAGACATTGGTAACTTTTATTATGTCTTGACTATTATTATACTATATTCCCATATTTTATTAAAATATTAATAGCAAGAGGAAAATGCTTAAAAAATAAATTTTTAAAAATATATACATTATTTAATATTTGAAGTTAATTTTATATATTAATAAATACCACACCACTGATTCAACTATGGTTGATCGTAATTTTTTGAACCAGTGATCCATAATCCATTTACTTTTCCAATTTGATAAAAGGGCTTGGGTTCTAAACATTGGTTATAGTTGTTCACAATTTCTCAAGGTTCTATTTTTATTGTTTGATTTTTTGTATTAAATTTTATTTTTATAATTATTAAAAATGGTAAGGATAATATTGTTACTAGAATCCTTTATAATAACCATGGTCGTGACAACACAGTATATTTCAATTAAATATTTATTCCTATAATTACAATAACATTTAAAATTATACTCTAATCTTATATGATATAATATTCTCGACACTAGGTGATTAGTCCACTGGGCCGAACTGTAAACCAAGCAGCTAGGCTGAGACCACATTTCATCTAAATTTGTGGGTCTGATGGGCCAGCCTACAAACAGTGACGGTCGGACAAACCGAGCACTGTGGACCGACCTGGATGGGCTCATAGGACCTTTCTTTATATTAATAATAAGGGTGCATTATAACAAGCTCACCTAAAATCTAACATAATTATGAATACTCCTTTATTGTTTGAAAATTATCAATATCTCTTAATGTTTGATAAATTTATATAATTCTTTGATAAAAGTATGAAACTGTCAATTTTGTGGTTACTATATTTGTTTATTTTTTTTAAAAAATGAATAATTATAAAATAGATGATGTGGATTGAAATTTAAAAATATTATAAAAAAAAAATTATCCACTTAATCCATAAAAAAAAATTAAAAAATAATTAAAATTATAATTCGTAGTCCATATGAGCATCTTGGTCAATTCACTATAAAAAAAAATTATGAAAACCTTACAAGGACTTATAGATTAGATTGGCTAGATGGTCATTAAAATCAAATTATACTTATGATTATGTCAAATCTATAGGAGCTCATATAATTTACCTAATAATAAATGTTATAATGAGATAATATCTTAAAGATTGTAATATTACATTATGTATTTGATTATTCAAATGAACTTGAATACAATAATGGGTTAATTACACTTAAACCTCTTCTGAAAATGTGAAATTATTTTTTCGTAAATAAATTTTGAATACTTACACCCCCTTTGAAAATTCATTATTTACACCTGACCCCCCTTCCGTTAGAGTTTAGACGGAAAATATTGTATGTAGGCAAAATAAATTATCTAAATTTTTAAATTTGCTACTCATTTAACATTCCCATGTATATTTTTACACTTATAAAAGTATTAATATAATATATATTTATATATATATATATATATTGTATCGAGTGAGGTTAACACCATTCTATTTATCCCTTTATAAGTACAAAGTTATTACATGAGAACATTAAACAGGGATAAATTAGAAAATATAAGTAATGTTTTTTGGTAATGTAAGTAGTTTCCATCCAAATTTTAATGAAAGAGAATCAAGTGTAACAGTAAATTTTTAGAGGGACTTAGGGTAATTTTAAAACTTCTCTGAATAAAAATATAATTTCGTATTTTTTAGAAAAAAAATTAAATGTAATTAATTCTAAAATAATTGCAACATTTAACAAAAAAATGTTTTTCACCTTAATAATATGTCTTTGTTTTCTTGTTCTTTATGTGGTGATTGACTAATAATGTATATGTCGTTACTAATGTAAAGAATGTCGACTTGCAGTTGCCGTATTGGTCAATGACATGGATGCGTATCATGAGAAAAATAGCGGTGAAGGGAGTGCTTGCTTGTGAGAAATTGATCACATATGCAATTGTCTGTGAGAAATTCTTCCAAATATGTCTGAAACGCAAAATATATTACACGCAAAAACTATTACACAGTTTATATTTGAATTGAAGAATTAATAATATTTTTTTTGAATTTATTTGGATAATTCTAAATTTAAAAGAAAATTCAAATCTTTTAATTATAATTTTAAACTCTATTTTGTTGAATATTGATGGATTTTGTGTTTTTGGTAAACAGTCGCTCGGGCCTACACCAATCTAAATGTACCCTCAAGAGGGAAAAGAGAAAGAAAGAAATCTCTCCCGACCAAATTCATTACATCTTATTTTTCTTATTGAAATACGATAAAATCACAAATAATCACAGCTGAAATATTTCTGACTCACTTGAGAACTTTTGGATTTTCAATTTCTTTAATTATTCAGTTAAGACATTGATGTCCCAATCTCATAATATTTGTTTGTTGGTCCATTGAACTTAGGGTGATACCAAGTGAAGTAGAATGAGAAGTTCTTCTTTGACATATTATGTTGATGTCTTGCTTGTTTGTTCTCTATACACAGGAGGAGATTCTACCAGTTGGTATTCTTAGCATAATTCAATGTATTTCTTGATTCTCCCAAGGTGGGAATAGCATGGTATATAATACTATGATTTTACATGGATAGACAATGACTTTTGGACACCATTGTGTAATTGATGTGTGTTTTCATTTAAAATTTAAATCTAATTAAATTAAGCTATAATTTTAAGTGGGGTCGTATACGTATAATGCTATTGTGTAAAATTAAAATCGAACAAGGTTTTTTAGTGTTGGAATGTACTATTTTACGTTTATATTTGTGAAAATTTATCAAACATAATATGTTATTATGTAGTAATAAGTTGTAGTTTGTACTTCTACACAATTTCGGGCTGATGAAAAGAATTTTTCTGGGGTTGTCATCCGATGCTTAAATGAACATTCAATTGATTTGGTACATTTATATATTAGTATATTTATATTATTTATTAATAGGGAGAAATTTATAGTAATGATAACGATTGACAAAATGTGATCGGTCTGAACTGTTATTAATTGCACTTTTTTCTTTCATAAATAATTATATTAATTCAATTAATGATTTCATATTTGATGCGTACCGAAAACCAGCAACACCAAAATGGTTGAATCAACTTTGTGAAAGTCCTAAGATCAAGGGGGAACTAACTTGCAAAAAATTAACACTCCGATACTTATGTCAATAGAGAAATATAAAGAAAAAATTGGTGAAACGTGAGATAATGATTAAATAAGTAATATGAAATGCTTGGGGGTGTAAAGATGGAAGCTAAAATGAGCATGTGGTGTTTAAAAAATGTAACATAAAATACGTATTTTTACATTTTCAACTGCAACACGATCTATTATAGAGAGGTATAGAGCGAAATGCGTGGGTTAGTTAGAATAAATAAACTGCATATAAGCGGAAATCGCTAGAAGTTAGCTAACAAACGAAAGTATCCATACCTAATTTGGACTTATTTTTAAAGATTTATGACCGTCTAAACCAACATTCCCCAGTCAATCCAAGAAACAAAAAACGTGGTTAGTAGCTAATTTATCAAATCGGTACCCCTGATTTAGGAAGAGCTAGTTGGATATCTCTTAAAGTAATATTCATACACGTTTAAAGTTAATTTATTGTATTAATATAAATAAGTTATTAATTTTCTTTTCTTTTCTTTTTTTATTCAGCTAATTAATACAAATAAAAATTTTATTGCGCTTCAAATTGCTAATATATATATATATATATAATATGAATAAATTAGGTACAAGAGAACTTCTATGTTCACAATGAGTAAATTATAACTTGTTCAAGAAAATAAACCATTTGAAAAGTATTAATTTTTATCATACAAAAATCAAGATGACTACGTATCAATTTAGGTAGTAAAAGCACATCTTGGGGGCATGTTTGGTTAGGACAATGAAATTAGATATGATGCAATGGGTGGGACAAGTTGGGAATGAGCTTCTTTGTGGCAGACTTCGGACAAATGGAATAATAACTAATTCCTTGATTCATTATTCATTATTCATTATTTGGGTCGATATTTCATGTAGCGTGATATTGCATGCAAAAATTCAATATTATAAGAGGCCCGTAACATCCTAAAAGATCCAAAAAGATGCAGTAGACGACCCTGGCGAGTGCCCCCATAAAACATATTGGCAAAGGTAAGAAGCTGAAAGCATCCCCTTACTCGGACCATGATCACAGTTCAACAAAATATTTGCTCCAAAAATCCCACATATGTGGCAGCCACTCTCCCACGTGGAGCTCATCAATCCCGAGGTCAGCATCCATATTGGATCAAGGAGATCTCTCCAAAGCCCTAGATTCCTTGGCAACTTAGACTCCATAGCGATTAGGAATCCTCACTGATGAAGAGTCCCCCAACTTGGAGATAAAGATTCAAAAGCATGCCTAACAAAAGATAAGAACAAATTATGACTTATCAAAACGGCCTTCATCTATTTTTCTCGCAAATTGAGGAAACGTGCATAGCCTTATTGGAAGAGGACACCCCCTATAAATACAGGTTTACTCTTCTATATTGAGGGCACTTTCCGGGACCTTCTTGACACATTTCTCACTCTCTAAACGTCTCCCTCACGTCCCTCACACTTCTCTTACTCTCTAAATCATCTCTCTCTCTCTCTTTAAACATTCTCTAAGTACTCTACAAGCACATTATCACTTGTTTTTGAACTTTTTACCGACTTTATTCACCATATCTCGATTTCAATTACATTTATTTATTTTTTTACTTTATTCAATCTCAAATACAATTTAACTTGGACGTCGGAATGCTAACACCTTGTTTGCAGGTCCCCCCTTCAAAATTTGCATTTGCTTTGGCCCAAGTCTCGAAAGATTGTCCATATGTATTGGACCTATACGTTTTTGAACACATCAATTATAATTTTTCTTTTAAAAAACTTTAAAAGTTATACTTAAATCCCTTCTAAAAATATTTTATATTTGTAAGCAAAATTGTAGTAAAATTTCATTTTACCTTGATTTCCAAAATCAAAAAATTAATCTAATGATCATTTTATTAAATGACCATTCAATGCATTCTTATAATTAAGAGAGATTGCAGGTACCTCACAGAAAAGGTCCTAATTTAAGTAAAACGTGTCTAAAACGAGCTAAAATTTAAACTACCTCAAAAATTTATAAAATTTGTTAAAAAATACTCAAACATCCTAAAAATTATATGGTAAAATATGAGTCACGAACTACAATTATATAAAAAATAACTAAAATCAATTGGAAATTTAAAATATAATCCAAACAATAGTCGAAGTGATTGAATATCTTGACGAATGGTGGCCTCTTACAACAATGGGAGGGGGGTGTTACTTGTAGAAACAATCGAAACAATAAATAGATTGTCTTGTAATTCTTTTCGAGTCAAAATTATATTCATTTGAAATTTCACCCCACATAATTAAAGTAATATATTTTCAACTTCCACCTATCCAAAAGCTCCTAAATGCATCCGTCTCTTGCTATATATATGTCGAGTATCATTAGATTTAATTGTAACTCTTGCTATATATTTGTATTTTTTGTATTTTAATTCAACAATAAGTGCTTGAACAAAATATTTTTGAGTAATATCTGCATATATGGTACTGAGCACTTTCCATATATAAAGAAAATATTTTTAAAAAAAACACAAAAATACTAATTTTTTTTCTTAAAATTGGTATTTTGTATGTATTGTTACTATTGAAAATTAGTATTTAATTTCATTTACTTCCTTAAATTGTATATTAATAAAATCAAATAATTTATACATATAACATAAACATTTTCTCCCTTAAATTAATGGTAGAAACTTAGAAAATAATTAAATATTATTTCTACAGAACTTAAGTTTTCTATATTTTTAAAATAGGGTAAAATTTCTTCTGATACCAAAGTTGTCATTAAGTTATTTTGATATTGATGTAATTTCAAATTAAATGACTCAATTGATACGTACCCAAGTTTCACTATGAAAAATTTATTGTCAAGTATAATAATTAAATATGAAAAAAAGAAAAAAATGGTTCAAATAAAGACAAAATATATTAACTGAAATATATGCAAATGTTTCTTGGATTTATTTTTATTTTTTATTTTAATGTACATGAGTAAAATGATTATTAATTAAATCAAAAAAGAGTTAGTTGCAAATTTAGTCCTATAATACATTACTCACATGCTTTCTATAACAGGTAATTTTAGTTCCATCATTATTTAATGCTAGTGTGCAAAAATCATATCACCTTTAAATTTTCGATGAAATCCATCAAATTCAGTTAGTTTAGTATTTTTTTTTAATTATTAAATAGCAATTTTAGTCCCACAGTACAGTACAGTACCGAAAAATTAATCCCTTATTTTTTAAAATAGCCAAAATAATCTCATAACTCAAAATAGTACATTAATTAATATCCCATAATATAAAAATGTAGTTCTCATACATTAACCCATAATTTACAAAATAGCAAAAAGAAAAAGTAATTTAAATGCACTTTTTTGTTTTCTTCCTAAGGCACGACACTAATATCATCAATCATGTCTGAATTTAGAGTTGTGAATGATCCTTTTATGTCATTAAAGCAACAACTTCAAAGTAGTCGAAACCATGAAATTATCAACAATACAAACTAAATATTCTTCCTTCAATTCTTCGTATTTATGCAATTTCGAAATTTTTATTCAAAAATGGAATTTCTTTTCCATACAATTTGTTCTACACAATAATTCAGGGATCATTTTTTCTCATGGCACATATGGGTCTGTGTCTCTAAATAAAAGAAAATTTAAAAAAAAAAAACACAAAATCATCTTCCCTTCGGAATTTTTTTGTCGAAAAGTTTTCTCCAACTTGAACGAAGTTTTTTCATCCAAAATTTAACATTGTGATCCTTTTTGCACGTATTTATTAAACTATGATACGACTTAACTATTTTGGTACGTATATGACCAATATCGCAAAATACATTATAACTAAATTACAATTTAATGATAGAAGTAATATCCGATGAGTTGGAGTCCTTAATAGCCATATGTGCAACACTTGGCTACTTGATAAAAAAATTAATGGTGAGAAAAATTTTGGATATCATTGCTACATTATAGGATTAAAATTGACAAATATAAAAAATATGAGACTGATTTTACAAAACACGCTATAGTCTAGGACTAAAATTACAAGTAACTCAAGAAAAATAACAAAAAGAAAATGAAAAATATATATTCAAAATGATATTAATAATAAAATTCAAATACCAAAATGTGGAGTACCAATAAACTCGATTCATTACAAATATAGAATAAAATGTGACAAATCCACAATAAAAGATGCTAATTACCCACACACAATCGGTTTTTTATTCTAATTTCTTTTAATTTTTTGTTTTAATAATATATACACGTTATATTTATAAAATAAATATATTTCTGGTAGAGATGCCATGTACGTGTTAATAGTAATAAAAGATGAAATGAAATGTGAATAAAAACATTGAGATAGTTCTATATTTATGGTGTCGCGTGTTCATAGGTGAGTGTAAGAATTCAATGTTTTGAGGCCAAAATTTTACAAAAAAATATGTAATAATATTAGGGAAGCAAACAAGAAAAATCGTGTAACTAAACGTTGATCTCAAAAAAAAAAAAAAAATCAATTAATTTGCTAATTCCTTACAATAGACTACGTATTTAGTATACCTACGTACATATATATCTCAACAGGACGAGTCAACTGATTCAACCCGCCACCGCAAGCGGCCGCCGGCCGTCCCGCCTTCTTCACATATCCCCATTCCTCCGCCTCCTCTCCGGGCTATATCTTCCACTGTCATGGCTCCACCGCTCCCCAAGAAACGTCTTCGCCGCGTCCAAGCTAGGAAAATACGTGGGCTCAAGGAAAATTTGACTCAGCAAATCCCCTGACTCGACGTTCCCCTTCGCCTCCAAGCTCCCCATCACCACCGCCAGCAGCTGCTTGTAACAGAAGTAAAACCTCTTCACTGCCGCCTCCACCGCCTGCATCGCCTGCAGCAGGTGGATTTTCGAGGACTCTTCCTTCCTCCTGTACAGTTCCATGGCGGCGTCCTGTATCCTGGGCCCTCCGGTGGGGTCGACCTCCACTTCAAGAACCGCCGGCACCTTGTGCTTCAAATCCTTGGACGACTTGGTGATGTCGACGAGCTCCCGTGACCTGAAACAGAAGAGTTCCGACTCGGAACTCGCTCTGATCATCAGCTGATTCTTCAGCCGCAAGAAATCGTCAGGATCCATCAGAAGATGCAATTCTTCTATCTGGTTGATGATCGTCCACACTTTCTCGAGTATCCAACAATGGCCGGCCGCTCTCTCGTAGCGACGGCCGTCGATTTCGTCGCAAATTCTCGCCAGAAGCTCCTTGCCAACGCGGACCCACGACTCCAGTATCTGGTGCGTGGAGTACAGCGTTCGGTTCTCGAAGTTCTTGGAGCCGACGTCGTCGTTCGGGCATTTCTTCAGGGCGTGGAGCTCTGCCGGCTTGCAGATGCGGTCGTAGTTCAAGCTCGGCTTGCCGCTCAGGTTCGGCTCTCCCAAGCCTAATGTGTACGGACACCCCTGCATCTGACACTCGATGGAGTACTGGATCTTCCTCGCAACACCTTCGAACTTCTGCCACGTGGCAAGCCGCGGCAACAGGCTCTCCTCGCTGACCTGGCTCACCACCACGGTATCGTCCGACATCTTCCAGACCTCCGCCGAGCTGTTCTCCCTGGCCAAAACACCACCGGCCGACGTCAGATCAACGATCGGGATCGTACCCCGCGTCTCCGGGTCCTCCTCATCCTCCTCACACAACTGCGCTATAATCTCAATCTCACTCGTCGCCAGAGCCTCCACCCTCCGCCTCCACTCGCGGCGGTTGGCGTACGGCCTCGGGTCAGACAACACAGTCGAGATAAACCGGAAGGTAATCTCAAGGCCCACGAAAGCCGGTCTGAGAACCTCTTCGCTCTTCCAGGATGGAAACTCCGATGCGGACCATAGCTTCTTCAGCTCAGGGAGACGGAGATAGTGCTCGTAGGCGGAACAGGCGGAATCCGACGCCGCAGAGAGCTCAGCAAGGCGAATCTTGGGCGGCGGAATAGAAATATGAAGCTTATTCGCTATCCTCGGCGACTTGTTGGGTATCTCAGAGGAGACCATCTTGGTTTTCCAGTCCAGATCCACCATTTTTCATAGAACTGAAGATCAAATTATGGGATTTCTGAATTCTCAGAGGGGTTTGAGAAGAAATGATGAAGAGGGAAAAGGTATATATAGAGCAGAGTGGTGGATGGGGGACAAGAACAGGGGAAAGGCGTGTGGAAGCGAAGCCGCGGCTCTGAGAATTACTATTAATTATTTTCTTTTTTTTTTTTAAGGAAAAAAAAGAACGGAAATCTTATCCATATACGGATATACCTAACGCAGTAGGTTCGAGTATTTAATAATTGACGAAAGTGTCCTTTGCTTGGAATTTGGAGCAGTGTCTTTATTTTTCGTATTTCAATTAAGTCTGCCCCAGGGGGAAATCAACTACTGCGTTCGGTGCTGACTGGTGTTTGGTTTCCTCTCAATTGACTCGCGCCACGTGTTGGGTTGTAGGTTTAGGATCCAAAAAATTCTAGTTTCCACATGGCTCAATTAAACCTAACAAATTAAACGATAAGTATAATATATTTAATTTATTTGTATGTAATTTAATAAAAATGATCAATTATATAACAAGTATTATATACTCAATTTATATTTAATTTAATTCAAAAAAATTTAACTCGAATAAATATTTTCCGGAAGATAAATGCTAGTACTATTTAAGATTACTTTAGCGTGGGATTAAATTATTATTTTTGTATAAAATTGGTAAATAATTGGTGAAAGTGGTGGGGTTATTATTTTATTTTTATATTAGTAAAAATAAAGATAGGAAGTAGGAAAAGATCTAAATTATCCGAAATGTTCTATAAGTTTCTATATTTTGTGAATAAAATATTTTTCGTGTATGGAATATTTTTATCTTACTTTAAAAGTATGCTATTTATGTAGAAATAAGATTTGAAAATTTATGGAATTTTATTATTGTTAATTTGGTAAAAAAAAAAAGCATAGGGTTCATTATACTTAGACCTCTTTTAAAAATATAAAATTATATTTCTCTCCAAATAATTCTAAAATTACACTTACACTCCCTCCGCAAATTTACTGCTTACACCTGATCCCTTTTGTTAGAGTTTAGACGCAAAATACTGAAATAAAAAAAAATACATATATTTTTAATTTTGCCTCTCATTTAATATTTTCATATAATATTTTTGTACTTATATAATTTTTTTTTTAATAATATTAACCTTACTCCACATATATATACATATATTATGTTTATCCATTTATAAGTACAATAAAACAGCCAGAAATATTAAATGAGGGTCAAAATTAAAAAATAATTATAATTGAAATTAATCCAAAAATATAATTCAATCTAATGGAGACGTCTTAAAAATTTTAGAGACGGATTTATGAAAATTGCTAATATTGTATCTTTTTCTCCGATTTTACCGAATACTTTAAGACGTTTTATGAAATTGCAGACATATACAGTAATAAATCTTAGAAAGGTTATAACTTCATGCAGTTCGAATTATTTTGGGATGGTTTCAGAAAGCAAGCGTACAAAAAGATCCCATAAACACGAAACTTCAATTTCGCCAACTTGATCTAACTTGTCCAACAATTACTAATACTAGAATTGAATACTGGAACGGATTATATAAAAAAGAAACGACAGATATTTTATTATTTTTTATGATATAATAATAATAATAAAGAAAAAATAAAGTTTCTAGACATGTTGAATGAGATGATGCATGATATGTATACCAATTGGCATGATAAAACAAGATCACTACCACAAACACAACAAGAAGCAAGTTCAATTCCACAAGGTTGACGAAGAAAATTAGGAGGTTGTCTCTCTATAGATTATTCCACTGCATGGCTGTATCCTAGGATGCTTCCTTATTGCTCTAAGTTGATTTGAACCTTTGCTGCACAATATTCATGTATTTTTACTCGGATCGGATTTGATAGAATTAAATTAATACATAATAAGTATTATTTTTCTTAAATTCTGTATCAATTACACAATAAATATATTACGTTTGTCATATACCTGAGTTAAAATTTCCTCTTGTTCAAATTCTAATTACATCTATGGCCTTGAATATCGGCGGAAACTACGGTTTTGCCATTTTAATGATCAAAACCTTAATTAACAGCAGCGAATATGTTGGGGTGTTGTTTGAGAAAACGACTGCCGCAGCCAACTGTTAGATGAGGCCATGTTTTTGGAACTGGAGCACTTGCAGTTATCTTCCAGAATTTCTGCTTATCTTATCCCTTTTGCCTTTTTGTCTCGGCTTTGATGTAATTTATTTATTATGATATTATAAATGAGTAAATTATTTTTTTATTAAAAAATATTAATTTATATTACTGTAGTTTTTAAAATAGAGCAATTTATCTTCATGTTTAATGAGTAAATTATTTCATTTTAAAAAATATACACTAGAAACAAAAATGACTATTGGATACAATTTTAATAGCTATGGACTAAAAATCATAGTAAATAATTTTTATTGACCACATTAAATAATACGATATAAAAACATATGTTTTACACCAAGAAAAAGTTATTTGTCATGGCTAAAAGCCATGGAAAAAATATTTGTCATGATTTTTACCTATGGCAATGTTTTAACCACCCTCGCAGATACCACGACCGACAATCGTTGCATGGCTGGATCAAAGATTATATGCTATAATTATTTTATTTTTAACTATGTCAATTAGCTATAGTTAAATGTTACATTTTGTAGTGATATAGGGAGGTATTTTACTTTTTTTTTTTTATTAGAGGGGTAATTTGTTTGCACTTTTTTCGTTTTAGCTGTGTATTTTAATGCTATATTTGGATTGAGAGATTTGAAAGTTTTAATAATAATTTTTTTGAATTTATCTGGGTTATATTTTAAATTCAAACAATTTGAAATCCTATTGGACTTCGATTTTAAATTATATTTTGTTGAATATGATAAATTTTAATTTTTTTTAATATAGAATTATTTAAAATTCTTTTTTTAAATATTTTTCTCAAATCAAAATACATCGATCAAATATAGCCTTAGTCTAATCCAATTGATCTCAATAGGTATTTGAAAAAATACAGAATAATTATTTATCAAATTATTGCTTAAAAGGAGCTATTTGAAGTATTTGAGTTATCCAACCATTATTTTACATCACCAGAATGTTTTAAGCCTAAGATTTGGGAAAAAAAAATTATTTTTTCGTCTCATAATTTAATTCTTATTCACTTTCGATATAAATAATTGTGGGTTTCTTGCTTTAAGAATAATAACTTATATCTTTTTATCATTTTTTGTCCACCGTTAAATATTCAACGAAAACCGTACATACTCGTTATGTTGGCGTGCTTGGGATTGATGGCATATGAGACGCACATACTTTATTTTTTGAGAGATTAATTGTAGGTTTTGGCAAAAGAGAGGAAAATAATAAAATTAGGGCTTCCACCCTTTAAGTTCTACCAAACTCGAGTAAATTAAGCTTCTCAAGTTGAAAAATGGCTTCAACAAGTGATTCAACTGTTGTAAAATCGATTATTATATGTTATTGTGGTAACTAAGCATGTACGAGAACCTCATAAACGAGCTCAAATCAAGGAACAAGAATCTACGATTATGACGATATTGCAAGTAGGTGTGGGTTTTTTGTGTGGGAAGACACACCAATCACACAAATGTGAAGAAAGTGATAACGTGGCCATTTTATAGCATGTGTCTCTCACATGTCAAAATTTTCCTCTAAAACGACAACGTGGCCGTTTCTATCAAATATTAACAGCAAGACAAGAAGTGAGAAAAAAACATAACTTATTGTCTTTAAAATGAGAGTCCCCTAATCATTGGGACTAAAAACAAATAAGACCTAAGTTACAAGATAAAGAATGATATTTTCCCAAGCTTTGCAAGCATAGTATCACAATTTTTTGTAGGCTTTTTTTTTTTTTTTTCAGATGTTATGACGATATTGCAAGTAGGTGTGGGTTTTTTGTGTGGGAAGACACACCAATCACACAAATGTGAAGAAAGTGATAACGTGGCCATTTTATAGCATGTGTCTCTCACATGTCAAAATTTTCCTCTAAAACGACAACGTGGCCGTTTCTATCAAATATTAACAGCAAGACAAGAAGTGAGAAAAAAACATAACTTATTGTCTTTAAAATGAGAGTCCCCTAATCATTGGGACTAAAAACAAATAAGACCTAAGTTACAAGATAAAGAATGATATTTTCCCAAGCTTTGCAAGCATAGTATCACAATTTTTTGTAGGCTTTTTTTTTTTTTTTTTTCAGATGTTTTCAACTTTCACTGCAACTAATTACCGAAATAGAAACTTTTGCAGACGCTCTCAACATAAATGTATGATGTCCATGTGGGTCAAAATATGTACTAAGGCGCAAGAACTTAAAAAAACTACTTTTTATAAATGTGGATGGATTAAAATACCCTTCATTTATTTCTTCCATAAATAGCCATTGCTTTAATTAATCATTTATTCATTTACTTCTTTTTCATTTTATGAAATTAAAAAAATATATAATGAAAATTTGAATTACACACACTTATCAAGTGTTCTTCGATTATTAATCATTAAATAAAATGATGATCTCTAGATACATGTAAAAATATACAATCGATTCAAATTTGACCAAATTTTAAATTGAATAAAATTAAAACAACATAACCAATTCACAAAAATCCTTTCCCAATGGAAATAATTTTCTTTTTCCAAGCTTTCAAACATGGTACAATCCTTAAATTTGATTTATCCCATGCTTTTTTTCAATTATTCACAAAAGTTTGATGTGGCGTACATGACGAGAAAAGAGGAAAAAATGCAAACAACCCCACGTGATATTAAAAATGAGCAAATTATTTTCTACGAGAAAACAAAAAACAATAAAAGCAATTTACCTTCCTTTATTTTTTTAAAATGAACCAACTTGCTTCTTTGTCTAAGAAGGTAAATTGTTTTATTTTAAAAAATACAAGATGATAAATTGCTAATATTTTTCTCTTGATAGGAGGATAATTTGCTCGTTTACAGTATCACATGAGATAAATTGCATTGTCGCAAGATAGACAAAAAAACAAACATCATTGTGGCTCGAATATAGGGATTAATTGGCAGAATATACTAATTCTGAAGTGGATTATGCCTAAAGTTTGTTAATTGGAGAGGTGGAGGTTGAGACAAAGTTGCTCCAGTTTAATGTTTACGCTAAGATTTTCGTCCTAAGTGTTGTTGTTGCTAATTAAGACAATATAACGTACGTACGTACATAGCCAAATTCTTGTAGTGTTGTTTTTTGTTTGAGAATCGTATTCCTTTGGTTTGTTGTTTTGGATTAAGTTTTGGTCTGCACACAAGGAATAATTCTCCTATAACTTCGCCCAACAATTCCCCTTGTAATTGTTAAGACAAAAACATGATGGTCAGAACGACTGAGATCTAACTTTAGTGAAAGTCTCTTCCCAAACATCTCTTGCAATCCACCTTTGTTCATTTTGTTAATTTTATGCTTCTGTTTTATCATTTAATTTTTGTTTGTCTCGAATTGTAATTAATCGAAAATCAAAATGCGAATAACTCTCTCTCTCTCTCTCTCTCTCTCTCTCTCTCTATATATATATATATATATGTTGTCTTTTTATATGGAGAGACGAACAATTGTATTATTTAGGTGTGTTTAGATATTAAAAAAAAACGAGATGTAGATTTGCGGCAAAATTATAAAATTAATTAGTCCCACGGTGTAAGGCTATTTAAATTAAATTTATATTACATTAAAAATTGCAAAAAAAATCTGAAAAAAAATCCTCACAATTAGGTGGGGGGTTCTTTAATTTTTGGCAATGTTTTTGGATTCTTTTTGCAACTTTTAACGAAATATAGGGTTAATTTTAAAATTTCAAATATGGGGTTAAGTATGAAATTATCCTAAACTGTGGGACTACTTTCACAATTTTACCTAGATTTAATAAGAAAAATAAGAGATGAGTGTATTTTGAAAACGTTATAACAACAGAAATTCAATACATAGGGATTGATTTAACAACAAAATTTAAATTATTATATTTTTTATTCGAAAAGATTTACGAGACAATCTGAATGTATATTTATTTTTATAGATCAGGTAGGAAAACATGAAAGAAAGGCAGGAGGGTGATTTCCTACTGCTAAGTGGTGGGAACATGGAATGATAAGTGACAAGGAGATAGAGGTAGGATTAGGAAAGTTTCCGTTAGTTTCGGATAAGTATAGACCAAACAATTGAGTTCAAACTTCAAAAGTTGGCGGGCGAAAACTTTCTTTGCTGTTGGACTTGGACTCCACTCTCTCTCCGCGTTTACCGCTTCTAAATTCCCTCTCCACCTGTCCTCCTCCATGTCTCCCCTAAGTCTGCAATACATGTTATATTCAATGCCATCTGCATTAACGTTCCTGTGATAGAATTATACATAATGACATGTGAAACTACATTTTTTTTTTAAAAAACATTTAGTATAATTATATGTAGAACATCAGTGGTTTGAAAAATTACATCCAACATTCTTGAGGTTTGTTTCCGTCTAACAAATAAGTTTCTCAATTAGTCAAAATTCATCGAATTTGCTGATATTAATAAAAAAAAAAAAGTTAGAATAAATCTATGTTAATCCCTGATTGACTTATTACTAACTTATTGCAGGTCAAATAAATCCTTTTATAATTAAATTACCATCATACGTCTTCACATATTAATGTATTTGAAAAAGTATATTTTCACCGTCAAAAGGGTAGTTTAGTCTTAAAAAAATTATTGACCTGCAAAAAGTCAGTAATCAGTCAATCGAGGGTAAATATCAATTTTTATTCAATTTTTTTGTACAAATTTAATGAATTTTGACTAACGGGAGAACTTATTTGTTAGACGGAAGCAAACTCAGTGGTGCTAGATATAATTTTCCAAACTACCGGGAGTCAATCTGTAATTACACCAAACTTAAGAGGAGGAGAGTGTAATTATCCCAAATGAAATTGGGTGGGATAAGAAATTGAATAACTAATTCCGTCATTCATTATATAGTGTTTGATTCGACGTATTATATGTGTAATATTGTATGTGATAATATAATATTGTATTTGGTTGGAGGAATTATAAATTATGGTTCAATAAAAAAGACCTTAAGTGTATCATTTGTTGAGTTATTTTTATTTTCTCGTCTTGTTTGGACGTACTCGTTGATTTGAACTATCAATTTGTTGAATCAATTTTTGAATTCAAATATTTAATTTTAGAATTTATTTATTTATTTATTGTGAAGTGGTTCCTCCCTCGATGTCTGCCTTCTTTATCTTCTGTATTTGTTGGAATTTATTTGAATTGTTGTCGAGTTTGAAACATATATATGTTTGAGATTGCTGTGATTATTAATCAAATTCATCTGCAATGAGTTTTTATCTATCAATTTTAATTAGTATCGAATAATTTAATTTATTTCTTAATCCTATCACAGATTTATTAGAAATTTTATAAAATTCTTAAAAGCAATTAACTTAACTATGCAAGTAATTAATATAGCCTACGAATTAACTCAGGATTGAATATATGTTTGCAATAGTTTAGTTTAACAGCTGGTTCTTATTATTTTTTTTGGTTGAAAATATGTTAAAAAAATATTTTTTTATTTACAGTTTATACTTTTAATTACTTAAATTACACTCATTTAAACTAAAAAAGAATTCATTTTTTCTATTTACTTTTGTATTTCACTGGTAAAATTGTACAAATTAATTTTTTTACCCAAACATTTAAACTTCTGCATTTAATTTTTATTTTCAAATACTTTCAATTTTCACTAAAATTAATGATGTTGTCGTGATTAATCATGACCACATTAGTTAGATTATAAATAAAAAAATCAACTTATTTATGTGTACTAACAAAAGGGCGTTCGGATGAATTTATATATTTTTAAAATATCTTATAATACTTAAGAGCTTATAAGATATTGGAACTTGTCCGATAAAATTCTTAGATATCGAACTTATGAAATTCAAATACGAGATGATGAACTTATAAGCCCTTTTACGAAAAGATTTGATGTTCCTAACTTATTAATTTTAACAATTATTTTTTTATTTTAAACATATTAATTATAAAATTATATTATTAACATCTCATAAACTTCATAATTTTATTTTATCCGAACATTTAACAACTTATTTTCAAAATAAAATATAGCATCTTAAAAATATGTAAATTTTATAAAATAATTTAAATAAATTTAATCAAATACCCTGTATAGAAATCATGACGACAACAAACACTCTTATAGGGATAAAAGTTAAATCAAGTATTACTCCATAATCAAATGAAATAAATTGATTTGAATTCAATTTGTTGAATTTAATAAAATAAATTTGTATAGAAAAAAATTCAAATACCTTTCGAGCCTGACTCGAATTCGATTCTATTAATTCAAAAATAATAAATATATTTAAAAATATCAAATAATTCGAACTCGATTCATATTTAATTCAATTAAAACTCATTTAAACTCAATTAAATTAATTATCAAAGTAATTTCAAACATAATTTTTTAATTTAAATAACTTTTAATAATAATATATTCAACTTAAATCGAATAATATTGTTGGAGTACGTTTCACAATTCATACCCCATTTCCACCTGTTGGTGGCATCCAACTAAGGGGCAACTCACTTGCCTCACCAGCTAACAAATCAGGCGGCCCAGCACGTGACTTGCCGACATCCATTCATGGGCGGACACGCGGCTTGCTGGTCACATGCGATGGACATGTGGACGTAGGCAGTTGGCCGAATGTTTGGACTTTGGCTTGCACGTCTGGACAGAGGACAGGCGTCAGCTTATTTTCAACACCTTTGACTGAAGAAAAGCGACTTTTTCTTAAGTTCGATCCGCGTGGAATAAGTCGCTAGCTGTAATATTAGTGACGGGTTTGAAGGAGATTAAGGGAGTGTTTGGGACCTCATTTTGAAGGGGATCGGACAGTATTGTTCGTTTTGATTTTGTGATTTTACGATTTTAGATGGCTTTGGGGTGAAAAGAGGTATTAGAGCTTATAAATCGTACAAATTTTGTTAAAAATATTAATATGGGTTAGTTATACTTAAATTCTTTTTAAAAATATAAAATTATGTTTTTTTTTCAAAAAAGAATTAAAATTATATATGCGCCTCTTCTGAAAATTCGTAGTTGACTCCCTTTGTTACAGTTTGAAAGAAAAATATTGATATTAATAAGAAAGTTATATAAATTTTTAATTTTGTCTCTCATTTAACATTTTCATATATGACGAGGTTAAATGAGAAGCAAAATTGAAAATTTATGTAATTATTTTTGCTGACGTCAATATTTTTCAGCTAAATCTAACAAAAGAAAATCATGCGTAAACTAAAGATTTTCAGAAGGAGTGTAAATGTAAGTTCAAATTTTTAAATGATTATTGAAGGGCCGTTTTCTTCAAATAAAAGAAGTCAATTTTCTAATTCAATTTATAGTTTGGTCTAGCTTAAAATAATTGACTGCATTAAAAAGTCAATTTTTAAAATATCAAATATAAATTGATACAAAACAAAACCCTAAAACTTTTACTACCACGTCTTCTGGTCAAGTTCAGAAATTTGAAAAAATACAATTTACCTCCATTTGATATGTAAAATGAATAAAAAAATTTCTATAAAAAAAAAAATTAGCAAATTACCTTTCATTTTGAAAATACATGAGGGTAATTTGTTAATTCTTTTTTCATATGAGATTTTTTTGATCATTTTGTATATCATAAAAACGTAAATTGTATTTAACTCTTAAAAAATATCAACTGTATGTCAAATTTTGACCTTTTTCCTTCTGGTTCAAAATATCAGCTCATAAATGTGACCCAAACGCCATTTTGAACTTTTGACTAATTAAAAAATTAATATTTTTGATAATTCGTATTCTTCAAATAATTGAAAAAATTGAAAAATAAATTGATCAACCAAACTGGACCTTAATGGTTTCTTCATTTGAGAAGTAAAAGTAAATGGCAGCTAATCAAATCAAATGTTGGTGTCAGTGGTTGAGAAGTTAAACTATGGAACATTCTACCTTTATTGATGGATATGTCTCTCTCTTTTTCTTTTTCTGCTTTTTTTTCTTACACAAAAATTTAAATCAATCACCACTCCAAACTAAAACATAACTATAGAATCATAGATAGCTTATTAATGATTAACACTTACAAATTATGACGAAACAATATTATCTACGATGATCATACAGAACTAATAATTTTTTTATACTACGGACAATCGAAATTCATTGTGGTTTTAGTTATGGTAGCATGGCCAAAATATTTGCTATGATTTTTAGTTGTGGCTAATATTTTAATTTTGTGTGCAAAAACAACGTCTAGTAGCCGTTACACACGGCCATAGTTAATTGATATTTCCGATGATTTCTAATTTTAATTATGGTAATTAATCATGATTAAATTATTACATTTCTTTCAGTGTTATCCATATAATTTTCAAGTTGATTAACAAAATTAAAAATTGATAATTATTTAAATTAAAGTGGTTGGTTGTTACCAATTGAACTGTAAGGAGATGAATATGTCATTATTTGTTTGGTAATGTCTCACCTTCCAAAGCTTAGTCATTGGACAAAGATATATGTAGTGTTAAGTCTTGCATTAATCTCCACCAGCTCCATCAACCTAACTTTTGTAATTAACTACTACCACAACACAAATACCAAAATTGTAAAACCGAAAATCTCAATAAAAAATAGGGATAATTACATTTACACCTTTAGTTTATTGTCATTTTATATAAATTATTCGTACTTTTTAAAAAATTATAGAAACTACCCCTGACAATATTTAAAATCTAAAAATGCCCCTATTGACTAAGTCAACTTTTAAAATAATTTTTCAAGTGGTGTTTATGTAATTATCAAAAGGTAGAAGGAGTGTCAAAGTAATATTTATGAAGATGGTAATATGACATCATATTATATTATTTTTTTATTGAATCTCAGTATAAAATTACATCTTTTAATAAACATTAAAAACTTGATTTTATTCTCCATTAAAAATATATCAATATTCAAAATTGAACTTCAAAATCTGTAATTATTTTTATACATACATATATATATATATAATTACTAAATACGTCAAAATTATTTTAAAATACATTTTCCCATAACGCGACGTAGCCCATAACTTGTAGCATGAAGGTGCATTCAACATATGTTATTTTATTATTTTTGGGCTGAAAAATATTTATGGATATAGATGCATAGGTGAGTGGATAATTCCAATGATATATAATAAATAATATGTATAAATTTATATATATATATATATATTATATATAGATTTGGTTGGAAAGTGATGGAGGGGTTGACTTTGAAGCGTGTCAAAGTTGAGTTGCGTTTTGGTTTCCTGGGGAGCAACCATGCATGTTTCTTTTAATATCAATTTGTGTCGTTCTCTTTCTTCCCATGTGCTGCTTATCCACTATTACTGTCCTATGCTCATATTCTCCAGCCGAAATTATTGAAGGGGGTACACATTAATATTATTATTGCCCTCTTATTTACATTTTTCTCTATTAAATTATACATCACCTATATATATATATATTGACGCAGTATGCAATGTGATTGGTACTCTATTATGCTAATATTGTTCGTTCTGACTTGATCATATAAACATCGCGTGTTTTGTCCTTAAAAAGTGCATCACTAGGGAGATGAGCCATTGAGGCTTATAAGCTGCTCAAGTTTTTCGTCTGCAATTGATGTAAATGTTTGCTTACATCATTAGCCCAATAAATGAGGTGTTTGGGATATACACATGGCTTCATTTCTGTAGACAACACAAAATGATGTGGCGTGTGATGCAATTGGTGGTCTTCATATGTGAGGTATTTTTCGTTTTGATTTCATATGAACGTAATGATTTTATTTTGAAAAGACAATTCACTAGTGAGAAAAGGACTTAGGACTTACACCTGCTCAAACTTCTCATCTATAATCAGGATACACCTTTACATGGCTATAATTTGTCTATTGGGGTTTTTCCTGTAATTTGTCGAGTTACAATAGTTTGGTAAGTTTGACTCAAACTTTCCTTTTGAGGCGATATTCTCCTTTCCTCGTGGTGTGGTCTTTCTTTTTACTACTGAGATTTGTTTCTCCTCCATCATAATTTGTTTCTCCTCCACCAACAGCCACCCAATTCCTATCATTAGGATATTTAGGAATTAAACTAGATCTTGGGTTTTTCTTTAAGTCTGGCATGTATAATTAGGATATCAACGATGAAGATACATCGCAATTGAGGGGGCAATATCGTTGCTGGATGAGGGTGATGCCACTGCGAGTCTGGCGTCTGGCCTCGACCTGCGTCTAATTGAGGTCATTTTTCACGTCGCGTCACGTCTTATCACACTTTGTTGTATTGGAGGTAGAATTGGCCCGTTCAGTCCCTGACTAGACCTTTGTTTTTGAGTTTTGGGAGAGACTCAATCAATAACTTATCGTCACCTAAATTGCTTCCATTCTCTTTGGTTGAGAATTTTGATACGGTAATTGCTCACATTCCTCTACAAAATATTATTATTAGTAATGAAATATAAATGAATAAAAATATGAAAGCAAGTCAAACTCTCCAATTTAATTGAATAGTTGAAAATAATAGAATTTAATGCCCACAAACAATCAAAGAATAAGTTTGTATATGCATATGCATGTTTTGGTGTTTATCCACTTAAAATATTGACCCATTAATGTGGAATTTCATTTTGATGAATTGAAATTTTTGTTTTTTTTTTCAATGTATGCATGCATGCACTTGGTCACGGCAAGCCTCAACTAAAAAAGCAAATCACTTTTTTTTGTCGAGGCAGCCTCGACCAAGGATATATGGAGGCGCTCGATCTCGGTCCGTTTCCGTTGGGGCTTTCCCAACCAGGTTTCTTTTCGATCGTGATGGATTATGCTTAATGTGTACATGTTTTCTAACTACTTTGTGAGAAAATTTCTTGAACTCTTCTCATCCCCGTACTAGTGATTTTCAATCATTAGAGGCTTGCTCGAGTTTTCATCTTATTTGCTAGAATTTTTTGTGGAATCAAGTTTGGGAGACCGTCGGAAACATTTCGATTCCCTTTTGATGATGCATCACCCAGATTAGACCTCGTTGTCGTGTTGTGTTGTATTCCATCGCGCTACATTGCATGTCTACGTGCAAGTATGATGCTTCCCAATTTTATTGTTCGACAGTCAACAAGTCAACATTATTCATTTGTGAAGCACTCCGAAGCATTTCACTTGCCTTTCATCTTTCATGCTGAGGCTTCTCCTCAGCCCCCTTGTTTTCCACTTTTCTTGATTCTATCTCTTTGTATGGTTCGTGATTTTTAGTAATTCAATTGATGATTTTAGAGTGAAGTTGTAGAATCCTCAGGAGAATTGTTTAAGAGTCATTTTGACTTTAGGTGTTGCTTATGTCCCCTCAAGAAAGTGGTTTTTCTTTCGACTTTGGGGTGCCGCTTATGATACCTCAAGGAAGCCTTTTTTTTTTTTGGTGTTTTGACTTCGGGGTGCTGCTTATGGCACCTCAACAAAGCCGTTTTTCTTTTGACTTTGGGGTGTCGCTTATGACACCACAAGGAAGCCATTTTTTGTTCCAACTTCAGGGTGTTGCGTATGGCACCTCAAGAAAGCCGTTTTTTTTTTTTTTTTTTATTACTTCGAGGTGTTGCTTATGGCACCTCAAGAAAGCCGTTTTTCTTTTGACTTCGGGGTGTCGCATGTGGCACCTCAAGGAAGCCATTTTTTTTATTACTTCGAGGTGTTGCTTATGGCATCTCAAATAAGTTGTTTTTCTTTTAACTTCAGGGTATCACGTATGGTACCTCAAGAAAGCGGTGTTTTGGTTCTTCTCAAAGGATGATGTAGTAATAAAAATTACTTATTTGATGTTAAGATAAGAAATATCTTATATTTTATTCCTGGGAAAGCGATCACAAAGAAAGTTGTACATCTCGAAGTTCTTTATCACTAAATATTTGGTCTTCTGTCCTATCTCAATTCTTCAAAACAATTCATTCTTCTTTGTGAGCCAAAAATTCATTGAAATGTCTTTCCTGTACCAACCTTTCTGTTTTGTCTTTCAAATTATAACAATTTTTCGTGTTATCCCCTCTATCTTCATGGAACTGGCAAAATCAATCAGACTTCATCCTTTTAGAGTTTTCTTGCATGAGCGGCGGCTAACGGACTAGATCCTATTGCTTTGCAATGGCAAGGATTTTAGCTCGCAAAATGCTCAACAACGTGTAATATGCTAAGTTGTTTGGGGGCATATGTGTACACTCTCGTCTGCCTCCCTCTGCCATTGGAGGCATAACTCCTTTTTCCTCGGTCAACCTTCTTTTCATTGGAGTCATCGGCCCTGTGCATGTAATTTCTTCTATCCTTATTATTTTTCCGCCCTTGTCAATAACTCCTCCTTGGTAGCTGGGGGTTTCCCTGTATTGATTTCTTGAACCTGATACTCTTTATATTTGGTTGCATGATACTTGCTAAAAGTTCGGGGTCCATGTGCGGGACTTCAAGCACAACCTCTAAAAAAAACATACTCCCTGAGACTCTCATGCTCACATTGGACTATTGTGAACAAATATGACACGATTTTGGGGTATTGCTCGTTGATCGCAAAATGATACAGAAAGCACTGCGATAATTGCTCAAAAGCCTTGACCATCCTTGGGCATAATTGATTAAACCATGCCATCGCCTTTTTGGAAAGAGTAGGTCGAAATAATTTGCAGTAGGCCGCATTACTGATGTTTAGAAAATTGGCTCAGCTAGGAATTGGTCCAGTGGTCTTGGGATGCCCACTCCGTTATATTCACTTAAGTGTGGAATCTTGATCCCTGGTTGAATAGTTTCTGCTAATATATGAGGCGCGAATGGGTTGCGCCTTGGGGTGCGACTGCCAGCGAGAGGATTGGGAGCCCCCTTGTTCTCATGGGGCTAGGGGATTTAGGTAGGGGATTCTCTTGCCCTCTCTTTTCTCTTTAAGCTCATTCTCTCTTTGGTGGCATCCCCTCTAGAGAGGTGGGGGAAAGTAAATGTCCTCAAGCATGCTTCCTTTAAGAGGTGGTGGAGGAAAATAGTTGTCCTCTAGCCATGTAGTTCGATTGTTCACTTCTGCATAACTTATCCTCTCTTGGGCATCTCTGAACCTTAGCTCGCGGTCATCAGGAGTCAATGAGCATCTTGGCCTCTGCGAATATGACAAGGGGTCGGGGGGGGCAACGCATGTTCTATGATGTACTGGGTGAATGCTCTTATTGCGACTTGTGCTAAGGCGTGCTCGATCATTTGTCAAAGGGCTTCATGTGTAAGCTGGAGCATTGAAGGAGGGGGACTTCATGTCTTCAACTGTCCTCACCCCTGTTTTATATGAGAGAACTAAGCATATAGAAGTTGATTGTCATTTCATTCGTGAAGCTATGACGAGATAAAGTATTAGTACACCATTTACCCCCCTCGTTGGAACAAATTGCAAATATTTTCACTAAGCCTTTGCTAGGAAAGCATTTTAGACTTGTGTAACAAGTTGGGCATGGTTGATATACACGCTCCAGCTTGAGGGGCAGTATAGGCAGATTTTCAATAATCTTTCTTACTTTCTTTACTTATCTTAGGAAGAAGACCATTCACATTATTACCTTATTTTTATAACGAACCTCTACTCCCAATATTATATAATTTTAAAAAATCAAATGTACCATATGCATCTACCCTCTTATATGTACACTATATCAATGTTATCGTAGTTGATAGACGAGACCTATTTAGCTTTCAAAAGTAAATATCTAACTAGCACTAAATTGAGATGTTCTAAATTTTATCCATTTATGACGGGTATTTATTTAATTAACATTTAATTTGTTTAATGTATCTAAGTTTTTGAAGTATTAAAAGTATGGGTCATATTCAAAAAAAGTATTATCGTATGATTTTTTCATTGATAACAAGAAGAAACATATTTATTATCAAAATTCTGCCCATTCATTCATCATAAACAGAACAAATACTTAAAAGCACAAAACAACAGCTGTGATGGGGATTTAGCCAATCATGAAAGGCATCTCATCTCCCATCACGCAACTGTCAGTGCCTGATTTGTTGGGACGTGGGCCCCAAAGAGGTTTTTTCCTATATCTTTTGGACGTTTGTTGTACATATCACCCAATCCATTTATTGAGACACTGTTTATCAGAAAGGCATCTCTCTTTATTGGATGATCCGAATAGCTGTAGTCGTGTTATTAATAGATATGTTTATCAATACAATTTATGAAATTTATTGTTGTCGGAAAAAAAAAATTGAATGAAAAATTATATTTATTTTTTAATAATTTATTATAAATTAAATATTTTTTTATACAAATTAGTTTTATACATTTTATGTAATTCAAATTCTAAAATAAGAAAAAGTATGTAATTATGCATAGCATGGATTATATGCTATTGTATATTTTATAGGCAGTTGTTTGAGGGAAGACTAGAAACACAAGATTATTAAACTAAAAAATCATATAACAAGTTTACATACTTAGGCCCAATTTAGTCTAGTTGTTGTATGATTAATTAAAATATAATTAATATTAAAATAATTAGTTTTAGCAAAAGTAGGTTAAAATCTCATTGGTAAACTAAAAAAAGTTTGCTTTTTAATGCAATATGCGGCACGATCAGTGTCTTATTAAGCGACGTGTTATTTGCTTTTACTTTATATGAATCTCATAATTTTTTTTTGTGTGCATCCCTAACTTAACTGCTAGGTTAAAATCTCATTACGACATTAAAAACTTTATTTTTTTATTTTTTGTAGTTGATGGCTCGTTGTACGAGGTAATATCTATTTTGTCTTAATATGAGACTCGTGGTTTTGTCCAAAAAAAAAAGAAAAAAATCTCAATAGGCTTTTCATCAACAACTGATGTGAAATTTGCACATACATCATCAGCCTCCCAGACCAGGGGCTTGGGACAGGCGCATGATCACATTCCCACACACCGTCGTAAATGATACAGTGTACAATGTGAGAACGGACATATAGTTCCATTTTCTCAAACGACCCTAAATGATAAGGTGGGCAGCAAGCGTAAAGTATTACCGTTTTGACTTTATATAAACTTTATGATTTTGTCCCCAAAGATGCTTAATTAGGAAAAAGAGAATTTCGAAGCTTACAAGTCACTTAAACTCCTCGTCTAGTAGAACACGTAACTACACCAAATTTAATTTTTTTTCTTAAAAGAAAAAAAAAACAGAAGAAGAAGGAAAAAGAGACCCAAAACTATATTTCAAAAAGCATATAGTTCCCAAAACGCAACTTGTTGATTCATCCAAAGCAGATAAGATAAAAATGATTTCAAAAGAAATGCAAATGAGAAGAGACAGATCCGAAGTTGGCAGATATATGAATATGGGAAGATTGGATGTTTATCCAATACACCATCACCACCCATGTGTTTGCATGTAACTGGTAAACCAAATGCTGATGCATTCCCTTTTCACACATTTTCAGTATTAACCAAACCTTTATCATCTTCCAAATGTGTTCAATGAACCCTCTCCCAATTTCCATGCAATATTTCTACTTTCAAATTAATGAACCTCATTTTGAATTATCAAAACGTGATAATTATTTATAAGGTTGAATTCATCTGTAGAATGTTGAAATTTTTCGGCATCTTTTGTAGTTTTCATGCAATTTGATAAGTGTGTCTTTGACTTAAATCTATTTTTAGTCTTATAATTATAATTATTAATTTGGTATTTTAGTTTTATAATTTGTTAGAGTTGTAAAATAATTCTTCATGTCTTTTTTTAATTTTATTTTTAATTTCAAGATTAAATTGATTGACCGTACTACGTGTCTGTCATTTGCTGGTTATAGATTGAGGAAACACATCTTATTGGCTGATTTTTACTGACGTGGCAAGTGGTATTTGATGTAAAAACCCACACAAAAAGAGGACAACGCCACGTCAGCAAAAATTAGGAAATAAGATGTGTTTTCCTGATCATTAAAGGCACATGCAACTTTTCGGCCAACTTTAAAAAGTTCTAACCAATTTTGTCATGAAATGAAAATATATATATGTGTGTGTGTGTGTGTGAGGGACCATTTTACAACTATAACAAGTTAGATGACTAAAATGCCATGACTATATAGTTACAATACCAAATTTGCAATTAAGCCTACTTATACGATAGGATAAATTATATTAATATCACTTGAGCTCATATTCAAATACACCAAGGCCTTTTGCCTTTACAAAATTATAGGTACACCCCCTTTATAGGTGTTAGTATAATGTCCCTCACGAGGTGTTTATTTAAACTTTTGTTGAAAAATATCGGGTGCACTGGTAATGACAACTACAACCTAAAGGAATATATTTGTAATTTTCTAAAAAGCAGAAAATATTGGTATTATTTGAATTTAATCATAAAGGGTGGCAATGTAATATACCCTGAATTATATCATTGGTCTTTATCTTTTATTCATCTTTTAAATATATATGTACTCCACATGTTTGCCTTCTTTTTTTCCTTCTTTTTTTTTTTTGAAAAATATTGATATTTTTAAAGTAACCGACATATTATTACAATATTCAGTAAGAAATATAACAATATTTCTAAATCAATCAACCATTTATAAATTAACCAACAACTTCAAAGCAAATAAAGAAACAACATATATATATATATATATATTATTAAAAGTACACTAACAACAATACAACATACATATAGTACTCAAACTTATGACCTTTTAATTGTGAGACCTCAACTTCACTACTCAAGTAAGGAATAATTAGTTATGTTTGCGCTCCTCAATGATAAAGGAAAGAATTATCCTGAAACTTTAAGACGAATAGACATATTATGATATGTCATAGGTGTCTTTGATTTAGGAGTGTTTGCGAGTGGTTTGAAAAAAGCGTTTTTCAATTTCTGGCACAAAAAAAAAAAATACTTTTTATGTGTTTAGGATATCAACTTTTATTTCTTAAACTACTTAGAAGATCACCTTGTGAGTGTTTCTCGTTGCTTTACTGATTTTAATTTATTTTTAATATTCCACATTTTCAAGTTGATATTAGCTTTTTTAAATAATTTGCATAATTTTTTAAAATAATGAAATTTAGAATTCACATAATTAAAATTTATATTTAATATTTTATTTGCTATATTATCTAATTACAATAATTTCCTATATCATTAAAACTGTAATTATATGACTAAGATTTTTTTTTCTTTTTTTGCAATCACGCATGTTTATTTATTATGTACGGATCAACAATTATATTAGTTAGTAGAAATATTATTAAACTAAACAGTCAATTTTTCTATTAATATATGAAGAAAATTAAATTGACACCTTTGTTCATATAAATTTATTTGAACATATTTCATAACACAAGGAATTTGACCCTATATTATTTATATAGTTCGATATTACCTATGAAATAATAAAATATTCATAATTATGTCACACTTAATAAGAAATCGTTGTAATTTATTATTTGTTCTTTAGTTTTTTCCCACTATACATGTTTGGTAAAAGTGGAATTTTAGGGCCATCTACTCCTAGAGATTTTGTTGGACCAATTCTTTTTAGGGCACCCGGACACCCATTTTTGTTATATGTTGTTTCATGGGCCCATTAAATTTGATATACCTTTAATTCAAAATTTTACAAAAATATTAGACTTTATAAGTTTAAGCCATATGGACCCGTACAATAGAGTTCAATTAAAACATATTAAATACATTTTGGTATATTTGTTTCTTATTTAAAAAAATAATAATGAAAAATTAATATTTTCTTCTCAACTTACTTTCGTCGCACCGAACATCAAGAATATCTAAAACATTTCTTTAATTCTGAAGAACTTATTTTATTGTATTTTATAAAAATAAATAAATATGTATAAAAAATAATATGCATGTTAAAATTTATTTTTAAAAATAATATAAAATAAGCATGACATATTTAATATTATTTAGTGAAAAAAAAACTACTTTCCTTATCAAATCATATACTTTTATATATATTTATATATGTATGAGTACGTATATAATTTTTTAATTGTAAAACCTATTTATATATGTACGAGTACGTATAGAATTTTTTAATTGTAAAACCTATAATCAGTATATAAACTTATTTTGACCAAAAATAAATGAGTCAAAACACCACAAAAGCTTCCAAAACAAATCAAAACAAATATTTACTATGTTTTGACCCATCTCCGAAACCAAACACTATGTATATTTCTTAGTCTCCCCTCCCACTTTCACTTCCCACTTCTTGCACCGAACGCTAAATGTAAACTGTATGGTTTTCATAGCTACCAAAGGAAAGGCAATTCAGGATAAACAAAAGGGAGAACATACTTCTAACAAAAGACTTCAAAATTTGGTCTAAAAGTGTACGACATTTTAGAAATTGAAAACAGAGCAACCTATCAAGTTCATGATCAAACCATTCAATTCAAAGCCAAAATTTAACTTAATCGAAAAGGCTGAAACCCATATCATCATCAGACTCCTCAGCAGGTTCATCCTTCTTCTCCTCTTCCTTAGCAGCAGCAGCAGGAGCAGCTCCAGAGTCGGCAGCCGCAGCAGCAGCAGCGGCAACAGCAAACTTGCTGGGATCCTGCATCGCAGACATCACATCAATGAGTTAGCAACCGAAATGGTGAACCACAATATAAAATGCTAACAAAAGATAGCAACACATACCGCAAGATACTCCTTGACTTTATCAGCTTGGGGGAAGGAATAATCAGTTGCAACAGCAACAGCCAAAACATTCTTGTATGCATTGATGAACATATGTGGTGCAGCTGCAAGGGTCGGGTATGCAATGGCTAGTGACAATGACGTAACCATGGAAACTCCCATGGCAAACTTCTCAATGAGGTCATCTTCAGTCAAATCAAGCACCTCAGGGCTGAATACAGATCCATTGTCATAAACAGAGATGACAACAAGACCATAAGAGAAGGGCCTAATTCCAAGTTTTGAAAGCAGGGCAGCCTCAGAAGAACCCACTTTCTCACCCTTTTTGATAAGCTCCACAGGGGTGATAATTTCAACAGTACCCTTGTTAATCTTGGTTGGGATGTTGAGGACCTGGAGGCAGAGAAAACATGTAGTGGTATCTTACAGATGGAAGGCTATGCACCAAAGGGAACTAATAACATCACTCAATCAATAAATACCTGGAAAAAGGAAGTCTGTGATGGATCGAGACCAGTATTGCCAGGTGGAACAACAACATCAATAGGAGCCACCAGACCAACACGAGCAGGTGCTCCAACCTGTAAAAGATGAATACCAGCATCAGAAACAGAAAGATAATCAAAGGATAAAACATGCATTTTAGAAGCAAACTCTACAAGTACAGCTAACAATGTCATAGATCATGGAAACTTGGTATGATAAATGGTGCTGTCTCTAGAGTATAATCCGCAAGCAATGTTAGTGTAACTTTCCCTTGTAGTTCAAAGGAAAGGAAAAATAGAAATATTTAGCCTAAACTTGGTTTCAGAAGAATACTTAACAGTTCAAGCATTATAAACTATATAGCCTTCATAAAATCCTCTTCTAAATCACAGGCAAAAGATTTACAAGTGTTAGCCAGAAGGGCAAAGTATATATAACTATTGAAGTTCAAGACAAGGAAAACATTAAACCACAACCACATTTTTAGACAAACTGAAACTATATACATGACAAAAGGTTTCATTCACAAAATTTAAAGAGCATAAACGCTCAGACGAAAAATCAAAAACAGGGATAATCAGTAAGCAGGCAGGGTGGTAAAAGAAATACACTTTTCATAATCATGCATTTACAACTAGTTACTGCAGTTGTAAAGTTAATCAACTGAACATATATACAAAGGAACAAGAAATGACTAAGTTTGACTAGATCACCTTGTACTTGGCAACCTCCTCACTGACTTCCTTCAGGTCACCCTTGGTGAAGATCAGCCCAACATTGCCCTGTCCAATAGGAGTCAACAAGTTAAGAGCTTTCACACATTTTTCGATCAACATAAACAAATTAATAAATTTCCCACCATCTACATAATTATACGAAAAATAAGAAATCTCGTCTAATTCCGATTTGACCTTAGCAACAGTCTTAAAAAATGTATACTGACTCATATAAAAAACAAAGACGAATCCAACATATTCTTCTAATACTATTGTTTACAAACAGAAATGCAAGAGAAGTTTGTCCCTTATTTTCAGTCAATCAATAAACCAATTCGTCAACCGCAGCCCAGCATCAATAAATTCCCAAAACAACTAAAAGATGAACCAATGCGGAGAAAGAAACAATAAGAAGCTTCAGACTTACAACAAGGAGAGGAATTAGGTTAAGGATAGCGTTGTTTCCAGTTTTTTCAGCGTGCATCCGAATAGACCTCTTCATCATGGTATTCTTACCCATAAGAACCACAGAGTCACCTCTCAATCCCTTCCTAATGCTCTGAAGTTGGTTCGAACCCACGTTGTCGGCCACCGCCACCAGAACCTGCGTGTACTCATCAAGCAATTGGCAGAGTTTCTGGTCGTAAACGACCTTCTTCTCGGACTTTGAAAGCTTAGGCGCCATTTCTCACAACTATAACAAGTGTATCTACCTAGTATATTTGTCTATAATACAACACCCTAAAATGAACGGAAGAGATACAAAAACGAGGGCCAAGACGCAGCAGCGGTGGCTAAGTCAAGGCGGACAGCGGCGGCGCCGTCTCTTTAACCTCTTCGATTCAGATTTTGGGGCTCTTTGGCTTAAAGCTTAGGAGGTAAAACCCTAATGCGCAGTGGAGAAACTGGTGGAGCGTCCAGCATTTTATAGCATCAACAAATGGCGTGACCTAAAATTAACGGTTTAGATTCGGATTTTCTAATAGGATCCAACGGCTGTCGCTCTGCAAGAAAATGATGGACCGTAGATATCAGATCTTTTATTTGGGCCTCTCTTATGTGTAATGGGTCAGTATATTTCCCAAGTTTAGTTATTGGGCTTCTCAAAATGATGGAATAGCGCTTTTGGAATTTGATTAACACGACTCCGGAACACAATTTGCGCATATTCGTTATTTGTTTCACCTTTCTCTTCCCTAAGCAATTTTCTGACCTAATGTTTTTACGTACGAGTTGTAAGGCGTGTCTCACTGCTTATTTAGTTCACGTAAAAACTAAATCTAGAAGGCAAGTTAATAGGGGTATATCATACTTACCTGAAAAAGGACATAAATACACTTAATAATTGGTGTCTATTACAGAGTTGTGCTTAATATCCGCACGCTACTCGACCCGCTTCGACGATCCTGACCCGTCTCAAAGTGACCCGTTCCCAGTATTCCGGACCCGCCTTAGAGAACCTCTCGATCCGGGTCAGGTAGCAAGGTTCGGGGAACCAACTTGGATCAAGAGGGTGCGTTTAGACGGGTCACGGGTTTGGGTTGCCGAATTGAGAAGGTGCGTTGAGACAGGTTGTGGGTCGAGTTCCTGGACCCCGCTACCCAACCCGGATCAAGAGGGTTCTCTGAGGCAGGTCTGGGTTGCTAGAGCGAGTTGCTTTTGGGTTCGGGTTGCCTAAGCGGGTAGGGTAGTGTGCCAATCTTAAGCATAACTCTATAATAGACACCAACTTTTAAGGGTATTTACATTCTTTTTCAAGTAAGTGTGACAAGCGAAAGTAAAACGTTATCTATAATAAAAAAAAATTATGTTTGGTTAGGGAGATTAACTCGAGCTAAAGAAAAACTAATCCGAATAAAAGTTCGTTTGGTTCAAGTGAGAGAAGAAAAACAAAGTGAAAGGAGGAGGGAAAGTGAAAAGGGGAAGGGGAAGAAAAAGATTTCGTTAAAGTTATTTGGTATGATTGAAAGGGAAGTAAATCTTAAATACTTTTCCTTATTTGGTACAAAGAAAACAGATTGAGAAGAACTGAGCAAGTGCTTTCCATTACCCCAGTTGAGGCATTTTCAATCAAAGCTTATAAGATTTCTCGGAGTTAATTAGACAACCGACATGAAAGTAGAATCCTCCAGAGGTCTCCTTGAGGTTTCTCCCTTCTCACACGTGGTGCTCCCCCGCATAGGGGAATATAGATCTAAGCTACGTATAGGGATAATGGTTGGTTGTCTTCCTCTTGAATTTTCTACTCTCCTATAGTAGCATTCCCGGCTTTTGATCTAATTTGCATCTCTAACACTTTAAAGTCTCCGACAAGCGACGATAATCTAAAATACATCAAAATTAAAATCCAGAAATAATAAATTTGAATTAGAATACAACTAATTAGGTTAGTTTCAGCGCCAAAATCCAGATCAACTTCTTAGAAACCATATAGCTAGGATACAAATTCAAACTCTTTCAAATTTCATTCTTCTCCCTTTCTACTCACCCCCAAAAGTCATTTTCCTTCTGTGACTTGTGGATTATGTAATAATTATAGCATTTATTACTCTAGGTGTCTAACCACGTCGTTGTCCCTACAATCGAATACTTCCTTCTTTCGTTCCACCTTATGGACATTGATCACGTCGTATAACTTTATAAATCTCCCTAATTCTTTGTGGAAAAAAAATACTTTGAATTTGAACAATTGGTCGTGATCTTTTATATAAATGATAATTACGTTATACCAAAATTAAACTCGTTCAACCTCCTTCGAGCATATTTAAAATCATTTTTGTTGCTATTGAGTGTCAAAAATTCTGAAAATGATTAAAATCCTCACATGATACATGAAGGGTCCACTTTCCTACATAAAAAATTAAATAAATAAAGTAAAGAAAGAAAAAAGAACCTTAAAGGGATAAAGAGAAAAAGCTAATCCTAGGATGCCATCATGCCAACATTAACTCAAAGTATAATTTGTTTTTAAATTAAAAAAAAAAAAAAGAAAATCAAAGTAGTAGCAGTCCAATGTAAATAGATTCTTTAGGGAATTGACGTGGAATAAAAATTATGATAAATAATAATTAAATTTAGTTATGTAATGACTATTACTTATTATTTCAGTAAGCAAGATCGGAACATTAATTATAATTAAAAATTATGATAAATATATCGAATATAATTAAAAATTTTAATAAATATTTTGATTATAGCTAAAAAGATTGAATGCGGACAACCCCCAACTTACAGGGATTATGTGCTTTGTTTGTAAAACGTTGTATAAAAACCCTTGATTCCATTTCCCAGGAAATATTATGCTGGAGGCTCCAAAGTTTTGATTATGTGCACTTTGCACCCTAATTTTTTAAAAATGTGAGTTTAACCACATATATTCTTTGAAATCCAACATTTTACTATAAAATTTTTATTTTGATGGAATGAGATTAAATATTCACCAAATTTATTGTCTCCAACTATTCATTTACTTAATATAAGAATATTACAACCAAATTGAGCTATATGAAATTATAACTCTTTGGACGGTTTTTATCAGTATGTGTACGTATGTGATAAAATAAAAGTTAATTTTTACAGTTTTTATCCTCATCATTGTTATGATACCGTAGGTAATGCATGTACATAACATTTTTGTAGTTCAATTTAGGAAAAAAAAAAATGAGAGATATAATGATGATACAAAATTATCTTTTTTATTGTTTCTATATATCAAACGACGTCTGAAGTGTGAAATTTTAAATAGTTTAGGTAGTTGAATGCGTATATTTGTTAAGTTTAAGGGGCAACATGCACATAACTTAAACTAAGTAGAATATTTCACTGAAAACAGAATTAGGGAGTATCACGCAATATTTTACAAAGGTTCAGGTGTTTTTCGCTTGGATTTGAAGTTTGAGGGGCAAAATGCATTGCCCTCTATAGGTTTGGGGGGCGTTTGTATTAAACTTTAATTAAAATCATACCAAATATTAATTAATTGTAGCCAAAATTTAAGTTTTAAGCGATTGTTATTCATTATATAAAGAATAATTTATTTTTATTTTTATTTTGTAATAGTATAACGAGTTAGTACCAATATAAGTTTCGAAATATATTAGTATAATTTATTAAATTAAAAGTTGATCCGTCCTAATTCCTAGTAAGTGATCTAATAGGCAAATCAAAAATTATTTTTGTTTGGACAAAAATTTTTCTATGCTATTTAAAGATTATTTAATGTGATTAAGGATCATTTAGCTTAATTACTTCATTGAAGAATCAGACAAAAGGATTTAAAAAAAAAAAGAGGAAAAGTTATAAAAGAAATATTATTAGGAAATAATAATATATTAGTGGTAGGAGTAGCAGTAGATGAGAAAGGCTAGTAGAAAATAATAATGAAGCATTATCAAAAACTTTATTGCAACAACAAAGATTGGCTGATAAGAATTGGAATATGACTTGTCTCATGATATGTTTGGCTTTCATAATTTTTTTATTAAATCAGATTAATCACAATTTAGAAAAGTAGGTATTTTGGCCATTAAGTTGTGTAGAAAAATTAATTTAAAAAATTACTCCAGAGTCGAGTTCAATCACAAGCTTGAAAAAGATTACAACGAGGATTCGGACGTTTGAAGGTCATGGATTTCAAATTCTTAATAATAAATATTTTAAATTTATTTGAATTATTTTAAATTCGAAGGATTTTAGATACTTTAACTTTAGTTTTGAGCTTTATTTTGTTGAATACTAATGTATTTTCAAATTATTTTGACATGGAGTCATTTAAAATTCATTCTTTAAATACTTTCTTCTAATTCAAACACATCAATTCAAATGTAACTGAAAGAATATAAATAATTTAATTTTTGAACACGTGGTTTTTGCGTGTTAAATATATCTGACATTAGTAACTTTTCAAATCCTTGATTAGAATTTCTTTGGAAAAAATTTTGTCACAAAGAATTTCGATTTGATGGAAGAATTCGAAAAATTTAATTACAATTTCTTAAGTTGTACCAACCATATTCAAATAAATTTAGGAATGCTCATTCGGTTCCTAATCTATTTCTTCATACCGATCATATCATTAGAATTAATTCTAACAAATTCAAAGAATTTGTTACTAAAATTTGAAAATTCATAATTTCGGATTCTCAATCAAAATACAACCATAATATAATTATTTGAATTCTTTTTTCTTTTAAAATTTTCTTTGAAATTCAAATTGTCCATATGAATATAGTTGAAAAGAAAAGATGTGTGATAAGTAATGATGGGTGATAATTTTGAAGTAGGCTACATTGTAGAATGAGCTCTTTATCTTTAATCATTAGGTCTCCCACTAATTATGGAGTTTAATTCCCAACCAACAATTTTGTGCTTTTTACCAAAGAGAAAGATATGAAGAATTATTCTCTAATCTACCCATTTAGCAGCACAAAAGAGGGGAGCATGAGAGTATGATATGGTGATTAAAATACAAGGATTTCAAAGTGGTGGAAGAACCTATGAAGGAAGGAGGACACCCCTTTACTCTTTCAAGAAATTATTAGGGATTCTTGTTACTAGAATACAACTTTTAGAAAGAAAAACCAAAAAAAAGGTAGATATTTTTGTTAAATGCATATGATGATACAGTCATGTATTTCACATTGATTGCAGCGAAGAGTTTATCCAACTTATAAGTCTCAAGACCTTTTTGAAGCAACAGAAAAAATTATATTTTTAGTCCAATAGGATAGAGGGTTCAACATTTTTAGTCTAATATTTTATAGAATTTTCAAAATGGTTCCAAAATTGAAAAAAAATTCAATAGATTTAGTCTTTTATGGGATTTATGAGATTATATGTGTTGAGTTCTTTCAATTTTAGAAAATTCGGTAAAGCAAAGGACCAAAAGTGTTAAAACTCTATAAGATAAAAGTGTAATTTCGCCTAAACAGTGAAATAATCTTTTAGAACGAACTTGTGAGGCTCGTGAAGTCAGAGATAACAATACTTCGAGCCACAAAATATCATTTATGTTGCTCGTTGCATCATTTTTGCGACATCTATGAGGACAATGCCATTTGCCCATCACAAGCCCCTCATCTGAAAACGCCAATAATGTTGCACATCATTCTATATCAATTGCACAAGTGGAGATTGTGCAACTTATAAAGTCCATTTACTCTTCTTTACAATGCGTCATTTCAAAATAAAATTGTAAAATTTATGAAGTCAGAGTAGATAATGCCTCTTATGTGATACTAATAGCTTGTCTTACCTCATCAAGTTTGATGCGCACAATTGGTTTATGATAGATGCTATAAATTCGACACTGGACTAAATATTCTATTAGTCTTTTATTATCCCAAAAAAATAAAAAAATAAAATAAAAAAATATGCCTAATTATAATAATTTTTTTCTGGAGGGAACCTTATTTCCCTAATTGTTCCACATTCATATCTTCTCAGATTTTTACCATTAAGAGGATGTTTGCCTAAAGTTATCAAATACTTCAACACTTTATAAACTTTCAAATATTTTATAAGATATTTTTTTGAGCTTAAATGTATGAATTTATAATATTTATAAATAAGCTTAGCTAAATACCCTTTAAATTGATGAACTGACCAACTTTTTTCTTCTGAATTAATTGTGACTTGAAAAAAATTCACAATAAACACTATCTAGCATCGGGAAATAAAATACACCTTCTAACACTCATACTGTCTTAAATATTAACGATTATACCAATCCACGTACCGATTATCGCAATCTAATAATATTTATGATTATCTAGCGGTTAATTACAATTACAATATAAAAACACAATTATTTTTAAAGTGGATTAATATTGCACACTTAGAATTTAAACTTATAACCTCATAGTTATGGGGTCTGAATTTCGCTGATTAAATTAGGGTTCGTTGCTGAATTAAAATGTTGTTCAACTCCCATTTTCTTTGCTTGATAAAATTCAATTTATACTATTTATTAAGGCTCAATCTCTTGAAATTAGGAACTTAATTGACTAAAATACCCTCTAATGTATTTATTATTTCTTTAAAGGTTAAATTTACTTTTTCTTCTTCTATTTATTAGGTTGGTATCAAATACCCCCAGTATAATATAAAACATCAAACACCCACTCAAATTCATCTATCGTGAAGAAATTTCTCGAGGGTGTTAGCTTATAGGTCAAAATACCATAATAACATTGTAACTTTAAGTAAAATCCCAAAAATTAAAGGTACTTATACAATTTTATTCTTATTACGGGAATTGCCCTTCAACGCTATGATCCATATACTTCAATAATGATTGCCCGATTTTAATCAATTATTATTTTATTCTTTTTTTTTTGCATTTATTAAATAAATAGAATATAAATTATGCACATGCATCGAGTCTGTTTTATTTACTAGTATTAATTATTTCTCTGGTCAACATCCATCCTGCTTTTGAAATAGAATAGCAACAAGTTGTAGAGCAATTATACCAACTTAAATCAAAGATGTGCTTTTGCTTTCTTGAGCCGCATGAGGAGAAAACTTCCTATTTGTATGATTCCTAGGGCCATTTTTCACCTACAAAACACATGAATTTTTAAGTTTATCTATTTTTCAAAAATATAAATAAAATTTCAAACTTATCAACTATAATCATTATCAATCAATTGCTGGTCAGCTGTGTAATTGGTTGTTTGTAAATATTAAAATAAGTATTTATGAGGTTATTGTTCAAAATAAA
The DNA here is from genome assembly GCF_000512975.1 of Sesamum indicum. Taxonomy (NCBI): domain Eukaryota; kingdom Viridiplantae; phylum Streptophyta; class Magnoliopsida; order Lamiales; family Pedaliaceae; genus Sesamum; species Sesamum indicum. The sequence goes on along the minus strand of NC_026148.1, from coordinate 13,013,747 downwards.
TTAAAAATAATGGTTTTTATTTTATAGTTTTTGATTTTGAATTGATTAAATTAAATTGATTTTGGATAATAATTATAAGCAGCTCTCTATCAACTTTTGCAGTTTATTAGTAAGATTGTAAATATTAAATTATTTTACAAATATTGCAACTTCAATTTTTTTTTTTCGATTTTTAGCTTTTGTTTTTACGTACTTCCAACTTTGATTATTGATTAACTTGCAGCTTTTTTTGGTTGGAGCTATTGCAAATATTCCTTAAAAGTTGCATGCACAGAATTCAGGAAAATATATTCCCATTTAGGGACTTTCAAATTAAGGCTTTATTTTTTTACATAAAATTGGATTTAGATTAAAATTTCACCCTGTTTCGATTGCTCATCAATTTGAAAAGAGAGTATGACACAGCTACTACAAGTGTAAAAGCACAAGTGGTTGGAGAAAAATCTCTGACTGTCTCCATCTGCAAACAGAGAAGCACATTGAGACAGAGGAACACAAAAGAGAAGGCGCAGAAGGGAGAAAGAGAAGGAATTCTTGTTGCATTGCTCTCCCTTGTTGTATTTCTCAATTCTGCTAGGAAAAAAAGATTGTGTGGAAAAAGTGCCTCCTCTTTTGCTGCAAAAAGAGCTTTTCCCCATCTCTTTCTCTCTCTCTCTCTCTCTCTCTCCCTCTTCCTGGCTATCTTTATTTACACTCAAGAGAGAGAACTCAGAGCAGCCTCTCCCTTAATCATCTCTCGATTATCAAAAAAACACACACACACACACACTGTCTGTTGTGTTCATTATTGTAAGAAGAGCAAATTAACAGAGAGGCTTTACGCCTGTATTAGTGTGTGCAGCAAGGAAACGTTTCTCTCTGGGCAGTTTCTTGGCTATCTAGCTTCAATAGCTCTCCTCTTAACCAATCATCTGTGCCTTGGTTTGTCAAATTTTTTTTCTTTTTCAACCAGATAACCAAGAACCCTTATTTACTAAGGATCAAGGAGGGAAAAAGTCGTGATTTTTGAGTTGGAAAAACACACACACACAAAGAGAGAGAGAGAGAGAGAGAGAGAGAGAGAGAGAGAGAGAGAGAGATCTTTCTTGTTTATAAATGTGGAATGGCATTTAAGCTGCTACACTGCTTCTTCTTGGAAATCAACAGTCTGCACAATTTGTAACCGCCCTCTGCAGCCTGTGTCCGCCAAAAATCAGTCTTCACTGTAAGCACTCTAAAAATAGGTGGGAGTACAGCGAAATTATGATTACTTTTACAAAAATGTATTTGAAAATGTGTCTGAACTTTCGGGTTTGTGTACATTTGGCTATATATATATTAGCTTCAGTTAGGCACAATACACTCATAGTCATAGCACTTTCAAGAAAGAGACCTCACTCCCACAAAAGTGTAAGGAGTTTAGTATGAGTTTGTTGTCTTTTCAGGCAAAAGTGTTTGCTTTATTCCATCATTTCAGTACACAATTCTGATTGATTCTGAACTTCTCTGATTGGATTCTTGTTTATTTTGAGTTTCAGAGCTTATAGTGAAGAAAATGGTGCCCCAGAAACAAGCAGAAGAAGCCATTGTCCCTGGGAATATGAATGAGAATGATCATGATGATCATCATCAGGTAGAGGAAGAAGCAGCGGACATTCATCCCAGGCGTAACTTCAAAAGTTTTCTTTGGCATGGAGGGTCTGTGTATGATGCTTGGTTCAGCTGTGCCTCGAATCAGGTAATTCTCAAAGTTCAGAAAACAAGAAATGCTAAAGAGGGGGATGTTTCATTTTTAGCCCGTATCATAGAGGGGGGATGTTGCATTTTTGGTCACATAGTTTGCGATTTTAGTACATTTGGTCCAGAGGCTAAAACATTGTAGCATTTGGGACCAAAAATGGTATAATTTTTCATCCTCGGATACAAAAAAATGCTACAATTTTTTATGTTGTAGGTCCAAACATCCTCAATCGCATGGGATCAGAAGTGCAATTTTTCCACTAAAGAGTTAATTTTTGTGAATTTTCTGCCATTATACAAACTTTGTTGTGCTTAGCTCTTTTCTCAAAGTTTCTTCATTTCTATAAGAAAGTTGAGTCTTGGATGTTTTGGATGCAGGTGGCACAAGTTTTGTTGACTTTGCCGTACTCTTTTTCTCAAGTGGGAATGCTCTCAGGAGTAATTCTCCAAGTGTTTTATGGTTTACTTGGAAGCTGGACTGCTTATCTTATCAGTGTACTCTATGTTGAGTACAGAACCAGAAAAGAGAAAGAGAATGTCAGTTTCAAGAATCATGTCATTCAGGTTAACCTTCCAAGAATATTTCTAATAGAAATTGTTTTCAGTTTGGAACAGTTAGTAAAAATTCAAGAATCAAAGAGTAACTATTTTTATCATTGTGAGTCTGTAGGTGCAATAACGTAGGAGTATCAGTTTAATTTGCTTGTTTTCGATGTGTATGCAGTGGTTTGAGGTGTTGGATGGCTTGCTGGGGCCACACTGGAAGGCTGTGGGATTAGCCTTCAATTGCACATTCCTTTTATTTGGCTCTGTCATCCAGCTTATAGCTTGTGCAAGGTTTGGATACCTGTTATAGTGTTTTTGGTTGTTGATGTTTGAATTCCTTTCTTTCGCTGCTGCATTTCATGTCAATTTTGCACCTTTAAGGAATGTAGAGAAGTGCAATTTAATGTCCTTGATATTTCATAATCATCATTATGAATTTGCAGTAACATATATTACATTAACGATCGGTTGGACAAGAGGACTTGGACATACATATTTGGGGCGTGTTGTGCGACTACCGTGTTTATTCCATCTTATCACAACTACAGAATATGGTCCTTTCTGGGTCTAGGAATGACCTCTTATACAGCTTGGTATTTGACGATTGCATCCTTTGTTCACGGCCAGGTAATATGAGTGAAAATTGTCAGCCTACTTGCCATTCTTGAAATCTTGCAAATAAGATCATTGCATTAACGAAAAAGCGATTGCATCTTCTACGGGTATCAATACTTTTGTGTTAAAATTTGCTTCGTGCCTAGAGAAATAAGGCACTTCTAGTAGATGGATAGGAGCTTTTGTCTTTGTATTTGGCACAAGTGTCCCGATATAACTTTTGGTACTTGAGTTTTCATTACATGCGACATGATTAAATTTGGCATCACAACTTTGTACAAGATTTTGAGTCCCTTACCATTTCCATGTACAGGTCAAAGGAGTAACGCACTCCGGACCGACGAAGATGGTTTTATATTTTACCGGTGCCACCAATATACTTTACACTTTCGGTGGCCATGCCGTCACCGTGTAAGTAGTTTCTTCACTTCTATTGAGTAACATATTCTTCTTATGCATTGCAAACTTCCTAAAATAGTGCCAGAGTACTAATTTAGTAACTATGAAAAATCGTTGATGGAGCTTCTTTGACAAATGCATTGAGCATGAGCTAATTTCTTCTTTTAAACTATTCCAATGCTTTCATATGTAGTGTGACTTATGTTTTGGTCACTAATGCTTTCAGGGAAATCATGCATGCTATGTGGAAGCCTCAAAAGTTCAAGTACATATATTTGCTAGCAACGTCATATGTGTTCACCCTTACAATTCCATCTGCTGCTGCTGTCTACTGGGCCTTCGGGGACCAACTTCTCACTCACTCCAACGCCTTCTCGCTTCTCCCACGGACTGGCTTCCGTGATGCTGCTGTCATTCTAATGCTTATACATCAGGTCCTTCAAATTTTGACTTTGGTGCTGGCAGTTTAGTGCCAAAATTGAGACTACAGAAGCAATAAAAACTATCGTCTTTTCTTGCAGTTTATAACATTTGGGTTTGCCTGCACACCTTTGTACTTTGTTTGGGAGAAAGTGCTCGGTGTGCACGACACGAAGAGCATATGTTTGAGGGCACTAGCTAGGTTACCGGTAGTAATACCAATATGGTTCTTGGCCATTATCTTTCCCTTCTTCGGGCCTATAAACTCAGCTGTGGGGGCATTTCTGGTTAGCTTTACGGTCTACATCATCCCTGCTCTTGCCCATATGCTCACCTACAGGAAAGCCTCGGCCCGGCAGGTAATCAGTCCATGCTTGCTCCAAAGTTTTCATTCCATTCTAATTGCAAATAAGTCTCTCAATGTTGAAAAAGTTACACTAGCAACCGCTGCAGTCATATTTTAGACTACAAAATCTCAGACCGCCCAGTTTTTAGGGGGAACCTGTAGTGCCAAATATAATGCAAATGAAAAGCGTATATTTTCAAAATTAAAAAGATCCTTTCTTCTTTGGTGTTAACTTGAAAATCGAAGGATGTCGATGCAATCATCCTTCTAACAATGTTCTGCTGGCTTTATCCAATGGTTAGCATCTCCAGCGCAACTACAATTGTGTGATTATAAGACTGTCGTTTCATCACTCACGATCCTGACAGGTTTATCTCACAGCTCGTTTATCCCAGCTGGATTTGTCTCCTAATGAAAATAGTAGAAAGCAATTCGATGTTTGACTTAGTTCCTTTATTCAATGATTGCTAGCATCAATAGTTTAGGTAGAAGATATATTGTCTGAACAGAATTCTCTTTGTGATCTTAGTAAAAGTCACCACATTATGGACAAGTATTTACAGGTTATTTCCCCAATCAAGTCACTCCAAGTTAGTCGTGCTAACATCGCCTATTTTTCCGGTTTACATGCAGAATGCAGCAGAAAAGCCTCCATTTTTCCTCCCAAGCTGGACAGGCATGTATGCCATCAACATAGTCGTGGTGTTGTGGGTTTTCATCGTTGGGTTCGGATTCGGAGGGTGGGCGAGCATGACTAATTTCATTAAGCAAGTCGACACATTTGGTCTCTTCGCCAAGTGCTATCAGTGCCAGCCACCGGCAAAGCACTGATGCTGTGCTGTATGGAGATCACACTTTTTCTGAGGCTGGAAGCCAATTTCAAGTAATGTAGCAGGATGAAGAAGTTCATTTTCTGGATGTGGACTGTGTCTGATGTTCGGTGTAAATGCTGATTGATTGCATAGTCTGATCTGATGTAGATTGATTAAGTTATGCCGATGAACAGAGTGTGATGGCTCCTATGGAAAGCATATGGGCAACCAGGATTCAGGACAGTTTTTAAGAACTATGGAGTTAGGATTAAGGAACTTGTGGGTAATAATATCAAATGGTGAACTACGTCAATGTCCCATGAAATTTGATACAATTATAAATAAGGTAAATTATAATATTCTCTCTTGAAATTTACTATAATTATAAATACTATCTCATTATTTGAAAAATTACAAATATATCTCATTTTTCTTAAAATTAACGGCATCTAATAAAAACCTCCTACAATATGTTAGTCACTAAGGGTATTTGTTAAAAGACTGTTAATTTTAGGGGATATTTGTAATTATTTCAAATATCAGGGGAGTCTATTGTAATTTACACTTATAAATATTCATTTGTTGTTTGAGAAACTATTAATACCCCCCGATAATAACTTTATCCAACAACTGACCTATTTTGTTAGGATTTCATCCAAACGTTGGTCGAATTATCTAAAATATATCTTGTTAGACTTTAAATTTTAATTTTATAATTTTTTATACTAACACATGTTCAACATTAGGTATTTGCATTGGTGTTTTTTTTTTTTGGTTAACAACAATTGTTGTCCAACATTAGATTTTTTTTTCACATTTAATCAATTTTTTCTTAAAATGAATTAAAATTTCAGTAAGGATAAAGTTGACATTTTTACCTTACTATTTAAAGTTTACACAATTATGTCATTCATCAGCAGCTTTGATAATTTATCAAACACACGAGAAGGAATTTGTAATTGTATTAAACCTCAGGAGAACTTGGTGTAATTTATCCTAATTTCAAATATCTAATAACACATTGATTTAGATTATTGGATAATCTTGAATTATTAGGATTGCGATGCGTAAATATCACCTTAAGTTACATTCGGCCTGATGTATTGAATTAAGGGCAATGATTTAAAAATAAAAAAAACTTTCAAATGACTCCATACTGAAGAATTTGAAAGTTCATAAATATTCAAAAAAGTATGATTCAGAATAAAAGTCGAAGTATTTGCAATATTTTATAATATTCAAACAAATTTCAATAATTTGTTTTTTCAACTTTATTGCCCACTCCCTTGTGGAATCAAATCATTTATGCAAGAAAATAACAACCCATACTTGTAAAGGACAATCTTTGTGTGGACATGTTTTCTTGTTTGTGTGATATGTTTAACATGGGAAATGATCATCTTTTAGCATGTGTATGTGCATTTTGACCATTTGTTTTCTTGGCTTGATAGATGTGTATTATGGTATGAGAACATTGGCAAGAAATGTTGATTTCTTATGGACATATTATATTTTACTGTTCACATATTTGATATAATTATAAATATTTTTTTCTCGACATAATTATACAACTTTGGAAGATAAGTTGGAAATGTCAATTTTATTTTTGCTGAAATTTTAATTTTAGAAAAAGAATGTAAAAGTTTGATATTAGATGGACGATATTATGAAAAAATATATGTAAAATTATTTGGAGCAATTCAATACAACTTTTTAAAGAAATTCTATAGAAAACTTATGGAATAAGGTCAATTATTGGACGATATTATCAGGGGTATCAGTCATTTTTCAAACAATAAGGGAATATTTGTATCATTTTCTTAATGTAATTTTTATATTTACTTATAGTGTTGGTTTTGTCTGTATGATCGAGCATGTCTTTATTGTTTTTTAATGAATAATCAATATCAAATATGTATAACTAATCAACAACCAATATTAAAGTAAAACTATTACTACTATTAATCCGACATATTGGTGGGACTCGAGCCCTTAAAAATAATTCTTTCATATTGTATTATACAAATCTCGGAACTTAAGTTTTGACATAAAAACCCCTTTATGCTAGTTGATTGTAGGAGTGTGCTTTTTGTGCAATCACACTTAATTCAATTCAGTAAATAACTGAAAATTTTGTTCTAATCCGATTAAAAATTGATAAAACTATTTTTTCTAATAAAAAATCCATATATAGCAAATTCCAAATTTATTTGTTCAAAAGACATGTGAAAGTAAAAATTTATAATGGCAAACAAATCATTTATGATTCCAAATTTCAATCAGAAAACAAAATAAAACACAAAGATCCAGTTCCAATATTAAAATCAAACATGATTCCAATATATAAAACAAATCAATTAGACTAATCAGATTTAGGAATTAGAGCTCCTAAAAGTGTTCAACATGTTCTAATACTTTTTTCACATTTCACAAAAATAAATTGAAATTATATACTTCAAACAATTCAGTGTTCAATTTGGTTAAGTTTAATAAACAACCCAGATTGAAATTGGCAATTTGATTCGCAAAAATTCTATTTTGACACAATTCGATCGATTTATCGAACTGTGCCCGCTTCTTATTGATTGTTATTCAACAATTAACTATAAAAATAAGATTATAATTCTATATACCATAAAACAATAAAAATTGAGATTCATAATTGGCTGGATTATATTGAATATTTTCTAGGATTATTGGATTTTTAATTTAAGTGCGATTTAATAATTTTCTATCATTCATAAGCCAAACATAAGTTTACCAAATGTGCAAAGAGGATCTCTTGGTTATAGTAGTAAATAATAATGTCTTAACTTATTTTAAGCAGATGTATTACTTACTTTTATTTGTTCAAGATTTTGAAACTTTATAAGACAAAACAATTACAGCATGAAACTGTACGATGTTGTTTCTGGCTTTTAATCAGTTGGATGAATCAAGATATTGTTTCTCGTGCCCAATGTTCCGCTGCTTTGGACCACTATTATCTATAAACATTTCAAGTAATCACAAATGACGATTAATGATACCGTCTTTTAATGATGATTGGTTAACGACAACATAACACTTTCGTAAATAGTTATAGACTCCTACTATATAGTAAACAACATTCCACGTACCCAAAGGGATTTCATGACCTCTAAAATCATGGGACATCAACTTTACCAATTAAACTAGGCCTCATTGGTGTTAATGTGAGGGTTACTGATAAGCAATTTATAAATATTCCTACAAACGACCTATGGTCTGAAGAGCATGTTATGACTCATGGTAATCAATAAGTACTCATAAATAGATCTATGGTCTAAACGCATGCTTGGTCCATGGTAATCTATAAGTACAGCTAGGGATGGCAGTGGTTCCGAGACCAGGTCCAACTCGGAGTTTTGAAGCCTCAAGTAGGTCCCATGTCTTAGTGGTTTGGAGCCGGACCCTCATCCTCCCCAATTATTGTTTTGTATATTTTATATACCCTCAAGGGAAAAATAAAATTTTCGTCCTATAACTTTGGTCTGAGTTCATTTTGATCCTTTATCTTTGGCAATATTAGTTTTAGTCTGTTATCTATTAATTTTGCATAGATTTGGTCTTTTACCCAAATTTATGACTCTTTTGTCTTTCTAATGATAAATGCTAATAGTCCATTATAATGCTCTAAGTATAATATAAATAAATACTTTTTTCAATAAATCTAAACTCTTATATCATTTAAGGCGAGCATTAGCTACGAGATACAAAAAATGAATATATATGAACTAAAATTACTCTTAAAAAGTTATGTAGAATAAAATTATTCAAAATTAAGTCAATAACTAAAATTAAATAATTTTAAAAATTATTAAATTAAAACTAAAATAAATAAATTTAAATAATTAAAATTAATAACAAACAAATTTAAAGGAGTAAGCAAATAATTTTTCCATATTTCAATACTGAGAAGTGGAAGAACTGTAGGTATATTTTATGGGTGTAGTATCGAGCCATTTACACATTTAGATGTGGGCTCATCACGCAGGACGAAGCCTCAGCGACAAAGTCTCCAATGATGAACTGCCACATGTACGTGTAGAATATGTCTTCATGTCTTTGATATCTATTTATATTTATAAGAGCATCTTGTTGGCATCATTAATTTATTGCTATGTTAATTTTTTTTTAAAATTAAATAATTATTTTTAAATTTTCTACTCGTCATAATTTTTTTTATTTATTAAGGGTAAGACCCCTATAATAATTATCTTGATTGACAAAACTTTTATCAATAAAAACACCCTTAAACATATTTATGTATTCACAAGATATTTGTTTTTTTGAATCAATTAATTCTTTAGTAATTTTATATTCATGCATATTATTTTTTAACAGGTGGTATCAGAGCAACCAGGTTGGTTGGCTCTAGTTCGAGCTTTTGGAGTTAAATTTGTGGAGACTTCAAAGAACTTGTCTGGGTCAGATTTGCGAAGGCTCAGACGATAAGTATTTGGGATAGCAGACCAAATAAGGATCAGTAACCGGTTGGACGCCATGAAGGCAAGATTACATGGGGTTGAAGAATTAGTAGGGCGGCCGGAAGAACCTCTTGCAATGGACCTGATTCAGTAGATTTTACAGCTTTGTAGATGATAGTCGAGAATATGAATATGATGGTGATGGAGGAGTTGCCACAGTTTGTGGAGAGTGGCAGTGTCGGATAATGTGAGTTGCCTGACTGACGATGTGGACATCAAGTTGGAGGCCTTGAAGACGGACTTGAAGGTGGTAAAAAAGGCTGTTTGGGCCAGTGGAACTGAGGGAAGTATCGAATCGGATCCTAAATCTTTTAGTGGTGATTGGAGCATCGAGGAATTAGAGAGCTTCTTGTGGGACATGGAGACGTATTTTCAGGCTGCAAAGATGCCGGATGCGGAGAAGGTATCCATTACAAGTATGTATCTAACTGGGAATGCTAACTTGTGGTGGTGTTCTCATTTGTCGAATGATGCCAACACTAATCGGGAGCGTATTGAGACATGGGAAGTGTTGAAGAAGGAGTTGAAGGAGCAATTCCTTCTTTGCAATATAAGTTGGGTTGCAAGGGAGTCCTTGTGGAATTTGAGGCATACGGGTACATTTGTGAGTCTCTCTTGTTGGACATGAGGGATATGTCGAAGGAGGACAAGTTGTTTAATATGGCAGGTTTGCAACCTTAGGCACAGACCGAATTGAGGTGGCAGGGTGTCAAGGGCTTACCTTTGGCAATAGCTGCAGCCGATCGTTTAGCGGACTTTAAAGTTGTAAACAACTTGGAACAAAGGAAGGATGATTGGGGGAACGGCAAGGCAAAGTCCGGTAAGAAGTTCAAGAAGAAGGAAAAAGCTACGAAAGTTGTGACCGAGAGTTTCGAGCCTCGTGCGTAGAGAGACCGAAGGCTGACTTTTTCATTTGTGGCATTAGTGAACCCAGAGCGAGGGATTGTCTGAAATGTAGTAAGTTGAATACTATTGTTGCTGCTGAACAGACACAAAAGAGAAACTGAGACTAGACAGACTCAAGTTGGAGCGCTGCAGATACTAGGGGCACTACAGAGACTAAGAGAAAGTAATTAATCATATTGCAAGTAAAATTCAAAATATATTGGAATCTCGCATAAATTTAATTTACATTTTGCTTTTTTTAAGAAATTGAAATCTAAACTTTAAACTTTTCAATCTAAATTTAAGCCTTTTTTTGCAACCAGACTTTAATATTTCGATTAAATGCAAAAGTACCTTTGATGATGAACAAAATTAAGTCCATACTTTTATTATATATTAGAAATCTATTTCTTGAGTGGACTTGGCTATTAATAAAAGTTATTTAATAATGATAATTTTTTTTTATAAAGATTGAGAATAGAGATAGTAAAATATCAAAATAATTAAAAAAAATATTTTTTAAGTAAATATAAATTTTATTAATAAATAAACTGGTAATACATGAACGTGTTCAAACTATCCTCCAAATTTTGTTCAATAAATTCAATCTTATTTGCTCAACGGCTTAGTCACCACTGTATTAGGATCATTTTTCGTGCCTATTATTTCCTTTTTGCAACGAAAATTTGATAGTATTTAGAATTAAATGTGGACTTGCGACGAAAATTTAATAATCTTTATAACCAATTATGAAAATGAATGTCAAGTGATTTAAATAAAAACAAATTTATATCAATAGGAATTTATACAAATTTTTCTTTTATATATTTATTATTTTTTATGTTAATATTTGAGAGTAAAATGATGATTATATAAATAAATAACAAAGTAATAAATTAAAAAAAAAAAACAATTTGAGTATCAAAATGATATTGACAGTGAAATTCGAGTATTAATTGAATTATTTATAATTACTCAAGAATTGATGTTATATTAATAACAGAATTCGGGTATAAGAATAAATTTCACCCATTAATTTTATGTTCATTTTTTTAAATAAATTTAAAAATAATAAAAATTTAAATTATATACATACGTGGAATTTGCTTTTATTGCCAAATATATTTATATGTATTTGCACAAACAGTACACACACAATAGAAAAATAGAAAAACAAGGACACGCATAACAAGCATGCATACAGACTAGTTTCCCTTTCGTGCTCATCTTTGTGCTGTACGCTCAGCAGGCCCCCCTCCCCTCTTCACCCCATTTTTTGCAACAAAATACAAAGATCAGTGCCCTTTTCAGCTTTGCCTCCCCTTGTTTCACTGTGAGCATCATCGGAGATGCCAAGAAGCAGAGCCAGAAAGGTATTCCTTTTTCTTCCTCAGCATCGTCACTGATATTTATTTCTAGAGTTTTCCTTCCATGTTTCCTTCCTATTTCTACTGTTTCCCGCATTTCTACATTTTTGTTGCATTTTAATTTGTGGGTTTTGATTTTCAGGCGCGGTTGACGCGAATGGACGCGGCGGTGGACGCGATGGTGCCGTTTGGCTTCCCGGAGGAGAAAGTGAGGAAACATGTGAAAGAACTTCTGAAGGTAAACTTGAAATTATTTATTTAGTTTTTCTGATTTTTAGTTTCTTTTTTTCCTTTATGTGTATTAGTTAGAGTTGCCTGTAGTGAAGAATGAGCATAAATATGGAAGGATGTGGGTCTCCAGTGAGTTCCTGTGTGTTATTTTTGTTTTTGTTCCGTCTTCTTTCAAGTTATCTGAAATATCACATTAGTCTATAAGGCCTGTTATGATGTAGAAGCTAGTTATAATAAATCTGATCCAGGTGAAGCTTTGACCAATCAAGGGGGGTGAAAGTTTTTTCGAGTCTTGAACTTGAATCCAAACTTGTTTTCAGAAACAAATATGAAATTCAGGAATATGTTAAGATTGGGGGATGGCATTAGAAAAGATTCATGAGAAAAAGATGGTTTAAAGTAGCAGTATGGATGATAGTATCAGTGGGTAGTGATTCACATAGGTGGCGGTGTATCTGGATGTTCCACAAAGTTGTGGCAAAATTCTTGTTGGAATAGGTTTTGCCCTTGGGTACAAATTAGATGGCAAGTGTTGCACTCGCAATATGATTTACTTTTCATATAGCAACTATAGTGCACCTATAATATGATTTGCTTTTCATGTAATCTAATTAATTGAGTGTAGTCAAATCCAATTTGGTGTATTATTTTTTATATACATAGACTTTTTAAATAATTATTGTGCCATTATTTGGATGGTGATATTTTATTGAAGTTTCATTACAAATATATAGGCTTTTAGTTTTATCAATAAAAGAATTAGAATTGTTAGATTGCTTGATATAATCTATAATACAATCTTTGAGATCTATTTAGACAATTGCCTTTTCTTTTGTGAAAACTAATTTCGAAATGCTTCGCTGGCTATATTATTCACTATAAGTGATTGCGGAGATCTTTTTTCCTACTTATTGCTTTCATTCGAGAAAAAGAATGTGTTACTAAACTTGAATTTATTTATTTCATTTTAAGAAAATATTTGTCCTATTATACAATACTATAAGAAGGTAATATTATTTAATCCACAAAAATGAAGAGTCCTATGTAATTATTGTTTGATATTTAATGAGAGTCTACAATGTTTTGTAGATTATAAAACTTTTATTCTATACCTTTGCATTAACAAGGTGTTATTGTGTAGTTCTTACTGCAAGAAAACTGCAGCAGTAATCAATTTATGATGACATTTGGAATTGGTTTTTTTCAACTAGTTATCTATCTCATTTTACAAATGATTCTATGGAACTTCTATTTTGATATCTTTTGTGTTTTTTATGAGAGTTTCATTGGTTATGAAGGTTCTTATTACTTATTACCTTCAGTTTTTCCTTCAATTTCTTTCGTCTAATCGTTTTCCTGTTGCTATCTATAACGACTAGTAGTAGTTGACTTATTATTCTCGTCTCTATTTTAGATGCAAAATAAGGAAGACCATTGAAGTCTACATGCTTTTCCAGCTTAATCATTCATTCATGACATTTCCATCTACTTTGAGTAAGTTTCTGTTAGTATTAATGGTTATGGATGACACCGATATTTATTTATGAGATAAGGGACTAAAATAATACATCTGAAAAAGATGAAGGACTAAAGTGGTGGGAAAACATTATGGATCATAATGTTTGGTTTCAATTTTACTTCATTTCCGAGATGGGCTAAAACATGGACAATGTTTGCCTTGATTTGTCTTGGAAGTTTTGGTGGTGTTTTGAGATGTTTTGCAACAGTATTTCATTTGTTTTTTGTCAAAATAAGTTTACACTAATTATAGGCTCTACAACTAAAAAAATTATATACATACTCATACATATATATAAATATATATATATAAGAGATATGATTTGACAATGAACAGTAGTTTTTGTCTCCTACTAAACAACATCAAACATACCATATTTATTTTATATTATTTTCAAAAACAAATCCAAACATACACACTATCTCTAACACATATTCATTTATCTTTGTTTTTCTCTCTCTATCTCCACAAAACACATCAAAATAAGTTAAAAATGAAACCAAACATAGTGATCCTTTCCTATTACCTTTAACTGCAGTAGTCGAGAGTCAATAGTATCGTATCATGAGTTTAAGTAAGTGTAATACTTGGAAAAAGTATGTCTACTTTAAAATGAAAGCTTATCTTAGAATATCTTAACAAAAGAAAATAGAAGTGATGAATTTAGATAATGGAGTCTGTAGATGCAATAACTGCATATATTGACTTATTTGGCGTTTCTTCATGAGGGTTTCTACACTAAGGATTTATGTTCTGCCTTTCAGAGTAGCTGTCATGTTCCCAATGAATTCTTTGTTGACTGTGTCAAATGTTGAGATAGGTCTTCAAATATAAGTGTGCAAATTAGTTGAGCTCATCTGTAAAAACTTAGTCATTTTGGAAATATTTAAGATGCAGTAAGCATGTAAATGCTGACTAATTTGGTGTTCGTATGAGGATAATGATATAGCTGTCATGTGCTTCTACTTATTTGATGATGCTACTGAGACATTTCTGCTTTCATACTAAAATTCGGAAAGTCACACTGTCGATGACTTCCCTTGTCAATTTAGATTACCAAGTTGGGTGGTTGCACATAATTTTTAGATGATTTTGCTGTCCGATAAGATCAAGAAAACTGTCACTTGAGGGTACTTAATTACTTTAATAGATTAGGTGGGCAAAAATTGTAAAGTGTTAAGGGATAGGAAAAGCAAATGTGTTTGTACAGTTGAAATTCTCATTTTTTATTTAGCTTTGGCGAAAGACCCCCCAGTTTACATGGATTCAGAAATTGATGAGCTGCTTATGTGTATAGTATGACCAAAATATTAAGAAACTAAATATAGAGAATTTTCTCCACGTTGTTATTGTGTTTCTCTCCCCTCTACCCTTCCGCAATTCAAGAGTTCAAAAACAGCACTGATCATGATTTATGGTAACTTCAACCTCCTTTAGCATGTGTAGTATGTGTGGCACATCAAAGTGTGCATGTGTATGGTATATGTGCATAAGTGTGCAGAGTTGGTGCATGTACATGAAAGACGGCCACCATGAAGCATAATTATATGATTCACTTAATATGTTTTGAAACAAAGGAATATGGTGGAGATGAAGGTTGGCCTTTCATTGAGGAATACTCATATAAGGAACTTATTGATGCCATTCTTCGTGATGATGAAGAAAATGATCAAGAGAAAGTTGCAGAAGATGGCCACCGGGGCAAGGTATAAAAATTATCAGCGCACTCTTGTTTTTTTCCTCCTGGTTTTATTGTGGCAATCTTGAATTAATATCTGTGATTCTGGTTTTCGATTGCTGTCTCTTCTCTTGTTTGACTAGCAATAGAGTATATGCATTGCTCTAAGCAAAGATGATCACAAGTCTGGTGATGAACTTAAAGTCTATCTAGAATTAAAAATTCTTCAAAGAACTTGTCTTCCAGCGTGGCCCATCAATCTCGATTATAGGAAGCAATTTGTGGTTATAAAGATGGACAAAGTTATTAGTTTTTGGCATACAACAAATTATTGAATTTAAGTTGCATTTTTGTTTCGAGGTTATTAAAGTAGCATTATAGAGCACACTCAGACTCATTTGTTTCTTTCTCTTCTTGCCTCTTACTTTACAGTATACCCTTTCCACCTGAATGTATAATAGGTCCATTTGACTTGTTATGAAGGTTTCTGTTCTTACTGTTGAAAATACGAAAACTTTGAGTCTATTACCGTCAAAGCGTGTGATAGATTTAGTACCATTAACTAGTTTAGGAAAACATTTTCGTTTTCTGGAATGATTCTTATTTTGCAATGCCTATAAATTTGGGACTGATGGGACACTTAACACTATAAATAATTTGAATCTGTGTCATGAAACTTTTCTTCTAATGAATCTCTTGTTCTTGCATCAACAGATAATCATGCAGGAAGTAGTGACTTTCTTGGCTGTCTGGAAATAAAAACAGAGATAAAGAATAGGAGCTAAACTGTGGAAAGTGCATTCGTGTTAACAAAGTACCAATATCAGTTTTCAGGATAAACTTCTTACTATTAAGATTCTAGAATACATTTACAGAAGCCGCAATCTTGGTTCCTTTGGAAACAGGGTACAGGAAGATTAGTAGCATTTCACCATGTTTGTGAAAAATAGATCTATATTGCTATAATATAATGTCAGTGGAAACTTTGACTCCATTTGATATGTTAACAGCAGTCCTTTTTGCTTTAGCAGAAGATGAACAACATATAATTGCTTCCACGCAACCAGATTGCTACATGAAGCAGAATACATTATACTGCAAGGAATACTGAGTTTTATCAAAATATCATTGTTCATCAGTTGTTGTCTTTCTGAAATAACAGGTAACAACTCAAGCACAGACTACTAATATTAATGCGAAACGATATGTAATATCAAATGCTTAATTGCCATTTGCTAGCAGATAAAGGAAAGGACATTAAATTGGCAAAAAGTAATATCTTTAAGTCAATCTAATTTCTGAAGCTTCTGCTACTGCTTGAGGCGTTTCTATTGATTTTGTAGGCTTTATTGTGCAAAGATACTGATGTACAATCATAAATTATCTCATACAACAGTTAGAGATTCAGTTTTATACTCACTGGAATGTGGCAGCTGATTTCCTCCTGAACAAGACCTATTCATCATTGCCAATTGCTTCAAATTGATGATATCTCTGTGTGATAGAAGAAACCTGTTCTTAATACCACCTTTGAAGTGAGATAGACATTATGAGAACTAAATGCCTGTATATGTCATAACAGAAAAATGGTAACTGCGTTTCTTTATCAATATTATGGTGTTTCCATGATATTGTATCTGATGGTAAAATGACATACATTTCATTCTGCTGCATGAACAAGAAAATAATTTCTGCTTCCTTCAAGTAAATTGGCATTGATATAAAAAGAGCATCATGAGCAGACTTTTGACCATTTCTTTTATAATTGTTTCAGAAAGAAACTAAAATTTTCGTTGTTCAGCTACTGCCATTACCTTATAGGAATACCTAAAAGCTGGGCAACTAAGATTAATTGCTTAACAGGCATGAAATGAATCTCAATTTGCTTTCCGTTTTTGTTTGAGTTGTGCCTCTTTAAACAGCTGAAAAAAGCTTCTGTGTTCTATAAAATGTCTTGAATTCTTTGCACTGAGGTAGCTTCCTTAGCAAGTTTAGGTCTCAGAGTTTTTGGGTTGGCCATCATATCTTAGTTTGTATACTTGAGTTAATAAGTTGTTTCTATCTGCTATACCCGACTGATAATTTTGTGCTACCTTCATAGTTATTACATCAATAATGCGCAAGAGTTTGCAATTTTAACATATTTTCGGTGTGGCTATGGGAATTTCACTTTAACATAGGCGACTCATCTTTGTCACTTGTTGCTTCTCTTTTCTACATTGATATTGAGTCTCTTGCCGAAACCTTTGTTATCCTTCACTGTGTAAATTTTTGTGACACTTTGGATGTTCTGTTGTCAATGCAACCTACCATTCTTGCCTGTTGAAGCTAAGCACAGACTAAGTTGAAAAAGCTCAAATATCTTATAGTTTCACAAGCAATAAGGCATGAATTGTTAAGTGCAGGCTCAAAACTTCGCTACAATATAAATGGTGTTGTTGCATTAAATGTTTGGATTAGATATGTCAATTGTGCTTAAGTTGTTGCCTATTCATCTTTATACATGGTAATTTCTCTTTCCAGGACAAGTCATCTGGGGATGAAATAGCTGCTGGTACTTCCAGTAGCGCACCAGATTCTCAGCAAGATGAAAGACCTCAAGAAACTACTCCAGCAGATATTGCAGGATCCTCTTGTGCTGTTGCTGAGTCTACACTCCCTGAAATTTCCAGCAGTTCATTAGGGATCAATGCTGGTAAAATGAATTATCACTAATTCAGATGCACAATGTGCTTCATAATTCTTGATTAGCTATCCCGTATATCCCTGATCATACTCAGTGACAGCAGGTTGGAAAGACATTCTCCCATACCAACAGTCTGAACATGTCGCGTCAACTGCTAACATATCGAGCAAAAAGGGTAAAACTCCCGCGATTGAAGAAAATCCTCCAGGCAAGACTGCAATCCCAGCTTCACCATCACTGAGAAATATTCCTTCCCCACCACCAACCAACAGTCTTCCAACCCGACGACATCCTTGCTATGGCTGGATCGAGAGTGACGAAGAGGATTTTGACGACTTCATATCTTTAAGACCTGCATCTGCAGAAGTCAGAGCAAAAGCAACTCATCTGCCTCAAGCACCCTCTATGTGTCCAAGTGATGCAACCAAATCAGAACGAAAACGCAGGTCAAGATGGGATGAGAGACCGTGATGATCCTCAAGTGGCCTTCGCTTACAAACTTACTGGTTTTCCTCTGCCTTTTGCTCTTAATCCAACTACAAATGTTCTTAAGACGATGTAGCGAATATACATAAAATGACCATCCTCACTTCAGGACCTTGAATGGCTGCATCTGATTCAAAATTGCAAAATCTGACCTTGGTCACTTTGACATGAAATTCAAGACGCATTTCATCAAGTAGATGATCATTGAGTATTGGTGGGAGTTATTTGGTAATCAGGGATTCAGGTAGTTCAGTAACTTAGTCTTAGTTTAGATCAAGAGGGCATACTTCCTTGTGTAAAATAAAGTCAATATTTCAAATTAATGCCTATACTTGAATAAAAAATATTAACATTATTATAATTATTGATTTACACCATTACCCTATAATATAATAATGTCACAATGATAATTTAGTTTAACAGAGTATCAAGAAACACAAAGCCACATTTGTACATTTTCAATAGAATAAATAGGTCATATGTATATGTCAATTATTTAAGTACCAGGCAGCATACTTAATTTTTTGTTTTTTATTTTTTATTTAATTACAGTTGATGTTTATTGAAGTCCAATAGCACCATAAAATATAGGAGAAAGGGTTGAAAATTCTAAGATTTTTGGGGACTAACCTTTAAAATAGGAATTAACATCTTAAATTAATAATGATTTGACAAGAATCAAGTAAGAGCTCAATGACAATAAGGTAAAATCAGTGGGTTAAGTGAGCAAAAGTATGAAGAACGTATGGAATGAGAAAATGGGAGATTTGACTGATTAATAAGCTAAGTGGATGAATAAATATAGTCAAGTGAAGTTATGAAGCTAAGTTGCCATTTCTTAACTTACCTAAACTCCTATTTATACAACATGATAGAAACAATTGATTGAACATGATCTTGGTATCTCAAATTCTTAGAAAATATACTCGAATTATATTGATCTAGTTATATGCCACGTTATCCATATTCTACACGAGAAGGAGCTGAAATTATCACATTAGTATAAAAATCATATAAAATCGTCTAACGTGTCACATTCGTATAAATATCATCTAACGTGTCAGTTGAGTTGGTTTCAGCACCAACATATTGTAAATTGGACTATCTAAATTTTGCCAACAAAATACAGTTGGGTTAGGTGTTTTGATAATTAAATTAATATTATACTAATGTGATATGATTTAATTATTTAATGTCTCACTAGTGCATATAATTATTATTATTTTATCAAATCCTCCTACTGTATATTCTTTTTTCCATTTTAATTCCAAAATGATAATATCCAATAAATGGGCCATGAATTGGGTCCGGTACTTGGATCCAAATTGGAGGCCCAAAAAGGATATAGATTAAGCTGCAAACCCCTCAACAGATGTCTAAATGTTACTCGCACGTTAGATTTTGGGCGTATAACGGCATAACGGACGGATCCCCAAGAAAATAATAATAATAATAATAATATACTGAGATATTCCGATTACGTTCTGCTGATTCTATCCAGGAGATAAGATATTTTCCCATCTCCTAAGCCCCATCAAAATTGAAGCTAAACCCTTGATTTTTTTCGTGCTGTCTAGAGCAATTTGATGTTTGCATAGTTCATTTAAACGGAACTCTATAGGATTTAAGTTCTGCAGCAATGAATTTATCGGCGAGTTGTTTTGGCGGGAATTTTGTTATTCCGTTGTCGCGATGTGATTCTTGCAACCGCATTCGGTTTTCTTCTCCGGCCATTGGGAGGTGGAGGTTCAGCTCTCGGCAATTGTTGAGGTGACTGCTCATTTCTTTCTTTGTTTTTTTTAATTGTTTTGTCTGTGTGGTTCAGTGGTAAAAAGTTGTGGAGATGGTTTACTTTTTGTTACCGAATGTTGAGTGTTGTTTCCGGACTCTTTTTTTTTAGGTCGGATTATGTTGTTAGGGGGAATGTTAAAGTTATTTGCAGAGTGAGTGAGACGGAGACGGAGCCCGAGAGTAATAATGAGGAGGTAATCTGTTGTGGTCTTTATTGCATCATCTGATTTGTGCGTCTTTCGTGTTTGTAGTGTTATGAAATCCTTATTTCATTCTGCTGCGTACACATCTCATTTTATTGGTTTCTTTGTATTTCTCTGAATTGGGTTTTGAATTTTGAAGGAAAGAAAATTAAATGGAGAAAATGATGGATTGGTGTCGAGTGATTCAATTTCCTGGAATAACTCAGAGCAAGTTTCAGAGAATGTGGTCAGTGATCAGTCTCATTTGTTGAAATAGCTAGTTGTTTAGTTGTTTTGACTTTTAACCATGCAAGTGTTACTTTATAGGGGTGGCTGATGTGGTAGTGATTTTCCTAGGGTAACAATCAATCTGCTGACTTGGACATGCTTGAGACCAAAAGCGTGGTAAATAGTGATGGTGATGTAACGAACGAGGACCCAGGCAAGCTTGAGGTACTTCGGATATATGCCATTTATGTGATGCTATTTTATTTACTGCTTTTGTTAGTTTAACCAAAGCATGCGTTGACTCTGTTTACATGCGATACAAAGCCAACTATTACATTTTAGATTCTCTTTTTCTCAAATTATTGTGTTCTTCTATATGATGTATTTGGTGGTGGTCTTGGTGAATTAAAGCCTAAGGCGGCAATCTAGGGAGGGAGTATTCTTATCGTCTTATATTCTTAATAGGTGATCAAGAAGTAAAGCATCTTTATGATTAATGCGACTTAAGGAGGGTAAGAGGGATGTAATATGCACCATAGAGAAGATGTTATGTATGAATGTCCTACATAAAGAACTCCACTCTTGGAACTTTTATGTTGGATCTACATAGCATGTTTAATCTAATTGAGTTAGACTCGCTCTTGTTGTTGTTGTTGTTGTTCTGCACCTTTCTATATAGATGTTTTATCTGATTTCCATGTTTATCTGATTTAACAGGATGTTAATGATGTCCAAGTTGCAACTGGATCGCCCCTCCCAGGTGTGAAGGTGATAATAATGTGGAATAAATTAGGAAATGGTTGTTTGATCCCTCCATTCAGATCTCTCTCTACTGATATTCTTGTGTCCCTTTCTCCTCTAAA
>NC_026148.1:12989397-12992456 GCF_000512975.1 Sesamum indicum | reverse complement strand
CATTCAGGATTCCAAAAGAAACAATTGAAATTCTGAAGGATCAAGTATTTGGTTTTGACACATTCTTCGTGACCAGCCAGGAACCATATGAAGTGAGTTATATTATGGTACAGATTACTGTATCATTGGTTTTCTTAATAGTGCATTGGTGATGCAAAGACTGGTTTCAATGTGGGAATGTAATAAGCATAGTGTGATTGACATATACTTTGGTATTTTGGTTTTAGGGTGGGGTATTGTTCAAGGGAAACCTACGGGGGCAAGCTGCAAGGAGTTATGAGAAAATAGCAAGGAGAATGGGAGTTGGTGCCTCTATGTCTTCTATTTGTGTTGAACGTTTTCTTGTATGGTCGTTTTGTTTCTTATGTGACCATATATTATGTACAGGACAGATTTGGAGATCTATACAAGTTATTCCTTCTAATTAACCCAGAGGATGATAAACCTGTGGCAGTTGTGGTGCCAAGGAAGACCTTGCAACCAGATACCACTGGTAGTTTATTAGCTGTTCTGTTGGACATTTGAAGATCTTTTCTTTCAGATTATAGGTGTAAAGATAGCTCTGGATTTAGATTATTGACCTTGTCTGTACTTGTAATGCAGCTGTTCCAGAATGGTTCGCTGCAGGGGCTTTTGGATTGGTCACTGTATTCACCTTACTTCTCCGCAATGTTCCTGCATTACAAGCAAATCTGCTGTGAGTTTTTCTTTCTATCTTGTGTATGGTATATGCTCTATTCTAGCAAAAGGCTATGATAAGAAAATTTACATGACAGAGTCGTATTTCTAAACTATTGGCATGTTTAAGTGACAATACAGTAACCAAAATCTTGTGCCTTTCTGTATTGGCATGCCTAAATTCTAGCTCTGCAAGAAACACAATGTTAACACTTTACTACTGTGTTTCTTTGACTTGATTATTCTCTATCTCCGTGTGGATGACAGTCCAAGTAAAAAACAGCTTAGTTTAGCATTGACATTAAGTTTTATCTCATCTCCAGATCAGTTTTTGACAATGTTGACTTGTTGAAAGATGGACTTCCTGGAGCTCTTGTAACTGCACTTATTCTAGCAGTACATGAAGTCGGTCATATTGTAGTTGCCAAAGAAGCTGGAATTAAGCTGGGTGTTCCATATTTTGTTCCTAGTTGGCAGGTGAATTGTAGTGCTTCCCCACATATTTCAACTGCCAATAAATATTCTTCTGAACACATTTTACAATATTTTCTAGTTGTGGGATTTTGTTTACATGAATAAACTCCATTTTTATGAAATGTAAAGCCTCTTCAGTGATTTTCCTATAGATTTATTAGTTTTCCAGTTATGAATCAGTAGAAATTCTACTTCATCAGATCATGAAGTGAATAGTGTCTTTGTTAGACTGATTCAAAATAAATCATGTCATTGATTCAAGGAAGGATATTGCACTTTTCCCCAAGATATGTTACATTATAAAAAACACTCTTGTGGCATAACTTGTTGTCTAAATGGTGAAACTCCCTCCTTCCTGGCCTCAGATAATAGTCTAACTCTATATTAGCTTTATTAAAGAGCATAACTCTGTAAAGTCAGGGAGACGAATAATAATGAGCACCAGATCATATAACATCCATACAGAAACAACAAAGAAAAAAATTATATTGACATATAAGCCAACAAGTTAATGAAATGGACGTATAGTGAAAAGATGTATTTGGAATTTTTTTGGAAGAGAGAAGTGAGCACCCAGACAATGAACGCTTAAGGATGTCCTACTTCCACAGGCTGATTGTCTTTTGGAGCAGGCCAGTGACAAAAGAACTTATTTAGGTAGCTGAGACAATACAACTGCATTAGGTGAAATCTGAAAAAGTAAGAATAGAACTTTAAGGTGTGATTGAATACTGAAACATAGTCCTTAAAAAAGAAACTGGCCTAAAAAATACTTATAAGCATTTTCTTGAAATGTGATAAAAGGAAAACTTGAGAAGAAATTGAGTTGAAATTCTTAGAAATGACAGAAGCTCTTTGTCTATTTGGTAAATTGTAAGACAAGCTGGATGACAAAGAGAGATCACTTAATCTCATGATTCAGTTTGATTTCTCTTGCTGTTTAAATTGGTTCCAAAGCACGTCCAGTCATAATATTTGAATTAGTAATCATACTGTGAAAAATATAAATATATTTTACTGCTCGTTCAACATATTTGAATTAGTAATCATACTGTGAAAAATCATGTTTTTCTTTTTTCGGCATACGTGTGTGTTTAATTTCTTAAAGAACTTCCTCATGTACTACATTCAGTAGCCCAATCAACTTTCAACTTATGCTATTGTTGATAGAAAATACCATAACCACAATTAGTCACTTTGAAGTTATCGAGATATAGTGTGAAGGTGCAAATTCATCACTTGTTGCTTGCACATTCATATAATTTGTTTTCTTTGTTTGCCTGCCTCACTTTTGACAAGCAAAATTTGTTTCTTGAAACATCATTCGTCCTCTCTTTCCCCATTCTCATCTTCTTTAGTGTGGAAAATTTAGTCCCAACTTCTCTGAGTGGGCCAAAAAGGTCTAATGAGCTTCAGATGGCAGATAGGTTCATTTGGTTCCATAACAAGGATTCTGAATATCGTACCGAAGCGTGAGGATCTCTTGAAAGTTGCAGCTGCGGGTCCTTTAGCAGGGTTTGCTTTGGGTTTTCTACTTTTGCTTTTAGGATTTGTCCTGCCTCCAGCTGATGAACTTGGCATTGTTGTGGATCCTTCAGTATTTCATGAATCACTTCTAGTTGGGGGAATAGGTAATTAGTTTTCTCTTGTCATGATGAAGACTCAGTATGGACAGCATTTCGTTGCATCTAAACTATCCTAATTCGTTTACTGGTCATTAGTGCACTAGAAAAAAGTAACTCTAGACTGTTATTTACATATTTTTGGAGTTTAACTACTAAATTCACTTTCTTTTTCTTTCCTGGACATAGCTAAGCTACTTCTTGGAGATGTTCTAAAGGAAGGGACCCCATTGTCATTAAATCCACTCGTAATATGGGCATGGGCTGGACTTCTTATTAATGCTA
>NC_026148.1:12975920-12989387 GCF_000512975.1 Sesamum indicum | reverse complement strand
GACGGTGGCCGAATCTCTTTTGCTATATGGGGAAGAAAGGTATATCCAAATCTATGATATTCAGCCAATATATGACCTATAGCCAAAAATTAAATCGCAATTTATCAAATATAGAGCGAACCCTGACAGAGTATCATTATTATCTCCTATTCTTGGACAAAGAAAATCAGTATAGATCAAATATAGAGTACAAATCTGAGTGATCCTCTTGATTTGGCAGGCTTCATCTCGTTTTACTGCTGCTTCCATCGTGCTTCTGGGACTGGCCTCATTGCTGAACGACGTTGCATTTTATTGGGTCGTTCTTATATTTTTCTTGCAGAGAGGACCTATTGCACCGCTGTCCGAAGAAATCACTGATCCTGACAACAAATATAAAGCCATAGGGGTTTTAGTTTTACTGTTAGGACTGTTGGTGTGCTTGCCGTATCCATTCCAATTCACCAGTGATGTTACGAACAGTTTTTAGCATAACCACATACGCTCGGCAGAAATAATTTTAGCCATGTCGGAGTCTGAGGGCGCTTGTATTGTTAGGTTTGTCTCAGAGAATCCAGTTTTGTATCTGACTTTCCAGGTAAAAGCCATTATAGAATGATCAAATGCAGTACATACATAACAAAACATTTCATGCATACTAGTGAAACATGTCGTCGATGTAGCATGATTTTTATCAACATTGTACTTATACAGAATACTACTGCATATAAAATTAGAAAAAAAAAATTAAGTACACTAACGTATATGAATGTAATATATCAATAAGGATGTAGATGTGTACTAAATGTATACATTATTCCGAAGATAAAACTAAGTAATACATGCAACAGAAAATGTTCCTAAAAAACCATTAGGAATTAATTAGTAATTTTGAAATTAAATCTACACAATTCAACAAACTCATGTGAGGAAAAAAAAATATCATCCAAATATTTCAATGGATATACTTTATTAATTCATGGATATTATAACAAAGATATCAGATTGTAGAAGTGCCAACAAATAAAATTCACTATATTAAGAAGAAAACATCCATTTTTCTTTCTCTGATCTTCTTTTTTTCCCTTCAAATCTGAACTTTTAAAATTTTAATTGAACATTCTCATATACAAATTTTAAGGGTATATAACACTTTTGGTTTCTCAATTATACCACTTATCCGAATTCAATCCCTCATGTTTCCTCTCATCAAACTCTCTCAAGAGAATTCAAAACTAGGCCCTTTGCCTAGAAAGATGGTGGATGAATATGTTTGGTGGAGTGGTGAGACTACCATCTTTCCAACAAAGCGTCGGACTTAGAACTCTCTTCAGCATTTACACAATTTCCTTTTTTTTGGGCAAATCCATTAGTTGTAACGGGTTTTTAATGATGAGTACCAAATTTGATGGAATTTTCAAACATGACAGACTAAGTTTGATGAGCGACAAATGTGAGGGACCAAATTTGAAAAGTAGCATCCTTGAAGGACCAAAATTAATATTTACCTTAAACTTTAATTATTTTCAAATTTCTTTACTTCGATCAACTCTAAATAAGCAGCAAAGACATTAAAATTCTTGTAAATGTTAATGTGATCAATCTTTGTCTTTTGAAATTCTGATTATGTATTCTCTCTTGGAGAATTTATTTTTTTAAAATCTAGTTTTAAATTTAATAAATTCATAAATATTTAGATTCTAACCGCTACTGATTTAATGACATTTGTCGTTGTAAATTAACATGGTAAAGTATTGTATTTCTCAATGAGCATTAACATTCAATAACTCATATTATAATATCAAAATGTATTACTTCTAACAAATAGTTTACGTCTATTAAAAATAAGCCCAAATCAAAGATTACATTTTAATGAAATAAAGAAATAAAAAATTACTATAACAATAAAAGAACATTCATATTTATGAAAGTCAATCTTATCATTTGAGTAAGACTTCGTTGACGATATTTTACTTTTTTTAATTCTACAAAATGTTTTTCAATGATTTTTCTTTAAACAAACATTCATAAAATTTTAAACCAAACTCATGTTTGTAATTAATATAAACCTAATCTGGAGAGGCAGAAATTAGAATCACATCCACATCATAAAGAAACATCATATTTGATTCCTAACTTATTATCATTCTAATCCCTTAATTTCCAACATATTTGAATTTAGGTAGGAAGAGACTGCGGTTCGATTTTGATATTAATTATTTGTATATCTATACTATATATTATGAACAAGAGTCTTTTTGGTGTCTAAAATAATTTTGGTCTGCTACTTTTTTAAATTTAATTAATTATTTTTAACTTTTCCACTCATCATAATCTTTTATAACTACATTTTGATATATTATTTTTCATGCTTTTTTTTATTTCTTGAATTTATTTATAGTGTTCTTTTATCAATATTTTTTTTATAAAGCAAAATATTTATATTAATTTATTATCTTGTAAACATATCTTTAGGTAAGTTTTTACTCCACCAAAATTAAATAATATAATTTATATGATTATATTAATTTGAATAATTTTTAGAAATCATGCACGTGCATGAAATGTAACCCACTTACTAGTTTGAATAGTAGATATTGGATAAGCACAGACATTTGATACTGATGATTAGTATATGAATTATTGTAGTTGTTAGTGAATAAGGTTAAAATATAATAATAATCAATTCCTCGAGTATACTAAAATAATTACCATATATGCTAATTATAAAAAAAACTTAACAAAGTACCACATAGATTAAAGTCAAACAGAATTTTGCCCATAGAAAATCAAATTTTCAGTTCCATTTAATCCTTCTAATCAAGCGGAAACTCATCTTTTTCTTGAGTTAAAAAAAAAAAAAAAAATCTAACAGACAATGAGCCTAACTTAATTAATGAAGTTGAGGCCCATGATCTTGGAGGCCATGAGTTCAAGCCCTGCCTTATGCATAAGATGTTGTGTCTACTGAATAGTAGGTATTAAATTGTAATCAATTCATCTCAATTAATAATAGTTCATCGTTTTTACTTAAAAAAACAAACAAGCAACAACATGTACCAGGGAAGATTTCAAACTATATCTTGAGATGTTGCTGAAATTCCTTTCAACAAATAAGGCTGACTTCTTGACAGTTGATGTAACTGTGTACGGTCGTCCATCTACACAACAGAACATTTGCGTTCTTTAAACAAAGGATTAAGTTAAATTTTATTCTTCATGATTCAGACACACTAGAGAAAATAATCTAATAGTTTCTGGCTCCTGAGAAATTTATGTTCCTGTACTACTATTCAATTCTTCCAGGAAGGATAAAAGTCATTATTTTTTTAGTTCACTAGTTCAACTTACCAGACAAAACATCGACTCCGTGAAGAGACAAAAAAAAGAAAGAAATAAGTGCGCCAAGAAATTTCATGGCACCAACTTGAAATTCAAAATCATGACATCCAGAGATGTTCTGTTCATAACAAATAAGCAATAAACTAACATCATCTAACGCAGGTGGATTAGCATCTTCCTGAGGTTGAACTAACTAGGAACATAAGAGCAACAAACAACCAAAACCTCAAGCTTCTGCGAATACAAATGTATAGATTATATTATAGGTATATGAGGGTAACGGGCTAACCTTCTATTTCGTATTCAGTAGGAAGACTTTTTTGTCTTTCCTAGCTGATGACGAAAGTTTAGTCGAGACGCCCTTATCTGTAGCATCTTGCGCTTCCATATATACAATGGCAATAACAGACAAGTCGGCCAACCTGATCAGGATCCATATTAGAGGATTATTAATTGTACTCCTGGAGGTTTTTTGGCTTCAAGCTGCTGCTTGGCACGTCTTCGAGCAGATTCCTCTTTCTTGATTTGGTCAGTTCCCACAGGCGATCTCTCCAGTATTTGGTTGCGAGGATCAATGACAATTTTCTGGAGAGCAATGGCGTTCTCAATAAAGTACATGGCAAGTTCAATGTCGCTTGTACGGCCATAATCCCCGACAATCTCTACCAATTTCAGGAACTCATGGGCACATTTGGCAGCTTGCCTTACTTTTCTTCTTCTCTTTGAGGGTGACATCCATATTAACTGCAACAACATGGTGGGAGGACCAAATGAAAAACAAACGGGTGCATGTTAGCTAGCATTTGGTTCATATGCGCAAAGACCAACGAAGGGAAAGCTCTCAAATTTTCAAACACAAAGATAAAGTAACTAGATTGCAGCACTTGAACCCAAACTGAATGGAGGATGTACAAGCAACTAAGAATTCACAGTAAGAAAGAATTTGTGGATCCATCTACCTCCAAGGCTGCAGATTAGAGAATTAGCTTTAGAAAAGTTATTTTGATCAGTAGATGATTTCTTCGTATAACCATTATATGACAATTTCTTCATCAACTTCAACTTGAACTGTCAACCGGTACCCAGCCAAATATAACCATTATATGCATTTACAAAATTATATGTACTTACCCTAGTTCCTCATATGAAGGGAGCTAAAATATTTGGTCAAATACATCACATGTATGCATTTGTTTTCCTTTACCCTTATTTATTTTTTGGTTGTTCGACTCAATTCAGTCCTCGACAAGCATCAAATTTCTAGAAGTAATGATTTTAAACTATAATATAGACAAATTCAGTCAAATACCAAATAGTAACTTGTACAGAAACAGACATGTTATGGATTTACTTTGTAAGGACAAGGACAAAAATCATATGCCTAGTTCTGTCTTACTCCATCCTCTTTCATGTATCACAGTATTTGTCCAACTAATGAATGCTGGTAGGAAAAGCGTTCAAGTTGACTCAAATTTAATTGTAGTTACTTCCTAGTGATCTTCGATAAGCTTGACAGTCATCTAAAGAATAATTTCCATTTCAATGAGTGCTGAACTAAAGTATCTATCAAAGGTGCTTTTCTCATGACTTCTGACACAGTTTCTGATCCAAATCTAATTTCTGAGCTGTTCATGTTCCAATCTGATGTACGAACTTATTTTGTCCCAAGAAAAGGCTAAACATGTGTATATAACTGGATAAGTCAAGTTACTTGTTGAAATTCCAGTTCAACATAAATCACCGAGGTTGGCTCCCAATTAGGAAAGGAAGAATAGGAAGTTAACATCTGAATTTAGAACAATTGAAAAAGAAAGTAAGTTTTAGGATTTGGTGACCAATTCACTGTTGCAGCTGGCAGCCTCCCGGCAGCAGATTCTTTTACAATAAGATAGAACAATTCTTTTATAGCACGTTACTAATGTGGCAGCTTGTATACATGGAATTTACTTGCTATGATTTCAAAGTAGCATCCCGTGTTCCATGTCTCTCTACTATTCATTCTACAGGACAGAGAACCAGCATTTGATTAGCTCAAGTAACACCAAATAGGCAAACATCATCTCTGAAGCTAATGAATCAGAGAGTGGCTGGTCAAGTTTCTTAAGGACGGTAACATTTGTGGAGACTCTGCCATCAATTTGACACTTTAATGTCCTCAACCGAAGTGAATGCTTCAGATCCTAACTTGAGGACAACTATCCATCCCTCAAGTTGAAATGTTCCAGCGGATGTGACATGTATTTCAGTGTTCACTTAGCAAGTTGGTGTTCTAAATAGGAAACTCTCTCTCTCTCTCTCTCTCTCACACACACACACACACACACACACAGAGAGAAACACTGAGAGCACACACTCTTGCCTAAATGCATGCATAAGCATAATAATGAACTGCTGGGCAGGTGGTACTTCATTGCGAATGGTTTGGAGAAAAATCTTAGAAGATCGATATGCACAGGTGACAAGGTCCACATCTGATTGGCCCATGTGCCAAGGGTTTGAAACTGGTGAAAAAGACGCAAAACAGGTGTGTTTCCAAAATAAAAGCAAGTTCTTCTCCAATATCAATCATGGAAGTAAGACATGCACTATGCAGAAGACAAGAGACTAGATGAAAACAAAGAATATCCTTGTACAGGAAGGGGATATCTATCAATTCCAGAATGAAGATTTTCACGTGTCGGGGCTCCCCAGGACCCTAGCTAACATATTACCTTTGACCATCAGTACAAGAAAATAAATTCAAAACTTTTCTATATCAGCAACTTGTTTTGTTTCTTTACTTAAGTTAGTAATCTTAGAAACATCAGCTAGGTTCTCTACCAACACGACAATAATCACGGACATACAGTGGTGTTGAAACCTTCAGTACTTTGATAGTTAAAAGAAAGCAAGTAATTTATTCACATAAACTAAGCTGAACAATCAGATGCCCGAAATACAACTAAACCACGATTGACATTCCAATACTGAGTTCAAACACGTACCTGCAACACAAATCTGTTCAAGTTAGGACAGGCCTTTATCAGGGAAGTGAATTCAAGCAGACTATCGTCATCCCATGCTCCAACTTTTAAAATAAGCTGCTTGAGTTTAGGCAACTGAGGGAATGCAAAAATCTTTATGTTTTCCTGAAAACAAGAAAACAAGAGCACCAATGTTACATATTCAATCCGGAAAGATACCAAGAAGCAGAGGATTCGTTTACTTACTTCAGGACGATATATATCCAATGTGAGAACCTCTAATTGATAAAGACAACAAGAAAGCTGGCCAAAGACATTGTTCTCCAATCCAGAATATCCCTCGCCAATGGAAATCTCATCAAGCATGGGAACATTATTAATGATTAAATTGATCCCTGGGCCCAAATAACTAAATGACACAAGGTTTACGTTAGAGATCTCAATAGTCTCTATTCCCAGACAAAAGACTATCTCGAGGTACTTCAACATAAGTGACAAGCCACTGATTTTAACATGCACCAAATCCCCAGAGCCGTGTATGGTTAAATATTGCAGAACTGGACAGTTGGATAGAAAACACTGAAGTGCTTCTTCATTCACATTTACACATTTCAAAGAGAGAGCCTTAAGACACTTCAACCCTGTCGACATGCAGGGTTGAGTTCGAGCAAAATTTGAATAGACATTCTTCAACGAGGACCCTTTAGACTGAATCAATTGCTTATATGGAAAAGTGTAGTTACGCATGGGCTGACGAAGAGTCTCCCCGTTTTCCAACAAGTCCAATTCAAGCCTCTGAACTCTCTTTGCAATCGCAAACTTAACCCAATTATCGATTGCACATTTTGAACTCTTATCCAAATCGAAACAAATCCGAACTGCATCCAAAGTGGGCTCCACATGCTGCCTCACGACACGGTTCACCCAATTAATGTATTTCGCCCTCTCTGAGCTACGCAATTTTGCATCTGCGGCGATTCTGTCCAGTGTATCATTAGCATCAAAATCTAATGCAGCTACATGAGTCCACAAATATCGCCATCGCCTCGATAAGTTGCTAGTAACAGCAGCTCCCTTAAGAGTTAAACGGGATAATATTAAAAACAGAATATCATCCGGCAACGAACTGATATAATCCTCTGGATCAAACTCATCCTTTCATCACAGGAAGTTATTCAACAACCACAAAACAGAACAAAAGGGTCAGCATATCTTCGAGCAACCAAAAAAGGGATAGCATGATTATCCAAAAATTCACATTTTTACCATCTAATCTCAGCCCACATGTGTAACCGCCACTTCAATTCACATATCATCTTACACACGTTAACAGTAAATTAAGTATGCAGATCACAATCATTACCATTTAACACTCGATCAACATCAAAATAAACAGTAAATTTCTTAAAAAAGAAAAGAAAACAAATGATTACTGCTACGAGAAAAAAAGAAAATAAAAATAAAAACGAAATCACGTCGAGTTAATTAGCGTCCAAAAAATCCAAACCTTGGGTTCTGCAAGTCGGGCTCTTTTCCTCATTGAAGACGCTGACAACAGAGATTCCAAATCTTCCCCGGAATTCTCAATTGTTCTTCAAGCTGGGAAAAAATAAATAAAAATTCATACTCAGCATATCATTTTTCTGCCTCAGCGTAATTACGAACATAAAGATATACAATACATACACACATACAAATATACGCACGGCCTACACACAAATACATTACGAATACATGGGATTATACACAAAGTAGGAGGTGTTTGTGTGTGTAACGATGTTTGGAAGAGGTGAAGTACCTGAGACGGAAGTGAAACTCCAGAAAGGACATTGGAAGAAATTGGAGCTACAGACCTAAGAAATATAGTCATTTAATATGGTTGGGCAACTTATTATTATTAGGATTTCCCTCTCCAATATTACTATCTTGCAATCTTTTGGCCCAAAACTTAAATGCTGGGCAAAATTACAGCTACTTTCTTTAAAATTTTATATACTTACAAATATCTTTTTATTATGTAAACAATTATAAATATTCTATTAAAATAAAAAATAATTAGATAGCTCTTATGCTGTGAAATTAAAATTTACTAATTTACCCTTGTTAATATTTTGTAAAACAAAAAGTATTTGAAAAAATATAAAAAGTTTGAGAAACGGATAAAATAAATAATCCATCAAGAATATTAATTCATAAAAATATCTTATAAAATTCTAAAAAGTATATACAATCATAATTCATCATGTAAAAAGGGTATTTTGAAAAATTCACCACAAAATTGGATGAAAACTTGATAGAATGCATTCATTGTTACGTAGAAGTTAATATTGGAATGAGGGGATATTTGTAGCTTTTCAAACAACAATGAGGTATTTGTAATTACGCCAAATTTCAGGAAAAGTTGCTGGAAGGGTAAACTACATCGACACTCTCTGACATTAGATCTCATTTTGTCGTGTTCTTTACAAAATTATAAGTAATGCGGCAATGTAATGTACTTTAGGGATGTTTGAGTAATGTTGTGTCGATGCGAAATTACAATTACAATATTAGAGAATGGTATACTTATACATTTTACAAATAATGTGAGGTGTTTGTATAATTAAACTTTATTTCACGGGTAATTGATGTAATTTACCCTTAAATTCAATCCTAGTACTAAAAGGGACATAGCTCATCATTAATTCCCTATATATGTAATCTAATAACATAAATGAGATTACATAATTCTGCAGTAATGAGCAAAATATTACTGATAAATCCAAGAAAATACTCATTAAATGTGGTTGGAGAATTTACTATTACTAGGAATTTTCTCCCCAGATGAGATTTGTAGAAGAATTTTTCTTTTTTAATAAAATTGTGCATATGGGTCAAATTGTTATTTTTTTTCTTAAATCTGAATTTTTATACTTTTATGGTTTAATATATCTCTATTAAATGCCACTGTAGAATTAAAGCAATACAAATAAGAGCAAATTACAATCACCTTTTCTGAGATTTAGCATAATTACAAATACTTATTTGTTGTTTGAAAAATTATAAATACCCCCTAATTTTAATATCTGTGTGACAAGAGTGCAATTTAAATGACTGTCCCCACAATAACCATTTGTCCTTTGAAATTTGAATGCAAGATCCATCACCGACCCTCCATCTTCTACCTCGTCCAATAATGGGAATAGAGCCATGTATAGTTTGCCATGAGAATGAGGTGTTGAACCCCCCTCTCTGCTTCAAAGATGATAGGCGTCGGAAAGGGGCACCGTGTGACTAGCAGTCCGCAGACTACTTCCGCCAATAGCAACACACCACCGAACACCCGAAGGGCACTAGCACAGCACATCGACAGGAATAGCAACAGCAGCGGCAACAGTAAGTAAGGTGCAGTACGAAAGCAGTAAATTGAACACGCGATTCAGAAAGTAGATTTCATTGCATTGAAGATTACATATACATTGTACAACGATGCTAGTGCAAGGGGATCGCCTTGAAGGGGACAAAAACCCAATTTAGCCAATGAATCTTCTTTCCCTTCTCCAAGTTCCACCAAAAGTCTGATGTTAGTGAAATGAGCCCATGTAAGAGTTTATTCGTATCCAAAAGCATGACATAACATAAATGGGGTGGTTTGCAACATTGTTTTCACCAGGACAACTCAACCAGCTTGAGATAAAAACTTTTCTGTCTATCCAACTGTCGTGCTCCATATTTTGTAACTAAACTGTTTGTTATTGCAGCTAAAAAACATAGATGACTTATTCGAATTGATTTGTTGTCCCAAAGCCATCTCATACTGTCAAGGAACCTTCTTAATGCAATTGATCGCCTCTTTGGACGCTTGGCAAAATATAACAGTATGATCGGCGAAAAGAAAGTGACCAAGCATGTGACCCAAAACTAGATTTTGTTTGCATTTTAATGAAAAAGATACAACATACTAAGCACGTAGCAATTATCCAAAATACTAACAAAATCTGATGAAAATAGTAAATTTGAATTTTTTTATTATTTATAATATCATTAATAATAGTTTCATAATCAATGAGAAAAAGTTTATTGACCCTAAAACTTGTGGCAAAAAAAATACTATTTTCACATAATTTATATAAATAATTTTAGATTTATTTACATCTAAATATGTGACTTTCTATCATAGCTTGGTAGAAATAACACACCACAAAATCTTATTAAAGTACACACATTGGGATGTGTTTTAAAAAAAGAAAAAAACATATAGGCCCAAGAACGATACTGTAATTATTACAACTAGTGGAGTTATTTTATTCATTTATTTATTTTTCTGCTATTATTATATGAGTGATAACAAAATTACTTTTATCCTAAATGTATACATGTACATATACCTGTAAACTTATTTTAAAATCAAATCTAAGAAAATATGATTAAGCTTAAAGAACATATTATTTCATAAAAGTTTAAACGAATTTGACCAAATACTCTATCCGACCAATCGAGAGTCCTAGTATATATTTCGGTAAAAATATATAATAAATATGAAAGAATTCACAAAAGATATTCAAATTAAAATCATTAGTTTCAATCCTAACATATCGACAACAATGATAGACAAATGCTCTATCATCTTGCGCATTTTTACCAACCATAGATCGTCAATCATCTAGCACAAAACATAGAGTTCATTGATTACGACATCTTCCTCAACAAAAACATCATCAACTCAAACGCGATATCTAATAAGGGGATCCTTGAGAAGCAGACGTTCATTATAGACTCTCCACGCATAATCTTCAAAAGAAAAGGAATTGAACAACCTTTGTTCTCTATTGTTGTTGGGGGAATCATGTTCACCACCCTCCTCGTTCTCGACTAAGTCGGGGATGAGAGGGAAGACAGTGCTGTCGACAGGTAGGGTTATAAGTAAAGACATTGTTATGCAATGAGGATTGTCGGTGGCATCATCTAAATTTGGAGCAGGTCTTCCCCTCACCTTCTTCAACTTCCCATTGCTCCAAACCTGTGCAGTATCTCAAAAACGTTATATTGGAGTGTGATGTTTGACCCTTCTTATACCATGTTTGGAACTTCATTAGATTTTAATAAATACTATGAAAGATATAAAATGCAAATTCAAGATCCCTAATGAGGCTTAATTTACTTTAAAAATTAAATGAAAAATATTTCACATTTTAATATCCAAATTTATCAATTTTAATTCATTATCCGTTCAATAAAATTTGATCATAATAGTAATTTTAATATTTTTAATGAATTTATCAAAATACCCCTCAAACTTTAATTACACACCTCAACTTTCGTCACATTTCATTTTTTAAAGCCACTATGCCATGATTGATGACCAACTCATTAATAAAAAATTTAATTATTTCATAATTTCTAAATATTTTTACACATACATCAAATGTGACGTTTGTCGCTGGTCAATTTAAAAAAATAACAATAATCAAAACTTGCATATGCCTTTTCCCAAAAACAACTGCCAAATTGTTGACCTTATCATCATCAAAATTCAAATGCAAGATTATTATTCAGAATGTGAAATTGATGTTTCAGATATTGGAAAAACATTTATCTGTAGCAGACAAGTTGGAATTCGTCTTAATCTCATAAATTACAATCCAAAACGATCATTAATTAATTACTAATTAGTCCTGCAAAACTTAATTAGGTCAAGAAATCCAGCTATTACATAGTAATTAACTAATTTTCCTTAATAATTAAACGTAGTAGTCAAATGCAAATGAAATTCATGTTCGTATAAACAAAAAATTATCCAAAACTTGAAAACTCACGAGACCTCCATTGTCACCTCATTACATGTACATTTGTTAGGTCAGGTGACGTTCTAACACCGCCTTTCACGTCAGTTATAGGTATGCTAATCATCACGCCTCTGGTGTATTATTGATTTATGATATTTTCCTATTCGCAAAATTTTAATTAAGATTCAATTTAGTTGAATATGAACTAATTATATAATAAATATAATATATTTACAGTGTATTTAGTGTATAGTTCAAGAAAAATAATCAATTAGATAAAAAGTATTTCATACCTATTCTATTTTCTATTGGGTTCAGCCAAATATATTCAAGTAAGAATTTTTCCTATTACCAGTAAAATTACAAATTTACGTAGTCAAAAGAAATAAAAAATTGTAATTTTAATCTTAGAAATTTAACATGGTAACTTTAATTCTGTACGAATATATTTTGATAATTTATTATGTAATTTTAAAGACTTCATACATTTATGACAAAAATAGCCAGAAAAATGTACAGAATCAGTTTAACTAAGGGCCTTTTTTTTTTTTACTATTTTAGAAAATTTTAACTATTTTTGTTGTCAATGTACAAACATTTTAAAGGTATAGAACAAAACTGTCCAAATAGATTCCTAAGCATTAAAATCGTTACTCCATATTTTTACAGAATTAAAATTAAACCAAAAGTAGAGTGTTTTGACGACTTTTATATTACTATTGTTTCTTAATTTATGTTTTTAAGACATGGACAAACTGCAAGTTGGTAAGAAATGAAGTACTAAACAAACAATAATAGGGTTTGTGGAGCCTGACCTGAGCAATGTCTCCAAGAGTGACCAGCACGGATTCCGTCTGCCCCGACACACTGACCCAACCCGAATCCGACAACAACGACTGCTTCTGGCACCGTATTTGGTAATGCAACCCCAGCACATACGGGTACACCCGACCCGGTTTATTCGTGCCACCAGATATCCACAGCTGAGACTGGAGCCCGTCTCGAGCCGGGTTCTTGAACCCGACAGCAGAAGCCAACTCTTCCAGCACCTTCAACCCGAGCTCCTCCATTTCACCGGTGAATTCACGCAGAGGATCCAA
Source organism: Sesamum indicum (assembly GCF_000512975.1). Classification (NCBI taxonomy): domain Eukaryota; kingdom Viridiplantae; phylum Streptophyta; class Magnoliopsida; order Lamiales; family Pedaliaceae; genus Sesamum; species Sesamum indicum. The sequence continues at coordinate 12,976,238 of NC_026148.1, read as the reverse complement.
GTCCAGGTCGTTCGTTATTGACTCGGTGGAACACAAGGAGCCGAGACAGAACGACTCTGCGCCGGGGGAGGCGGCGCTGTCTTCATCGTCTTCTATTTCGTGGCCGAGCGGCCAGTTGTTGGGGAAGAGGAGCTGTTTCTGATGGTTGGGGAGGCTGAAGAGAGAGACGGCGACGGATTCGGCGGAGAGGGGGAGGTGGGAGGGGATGGTGTGGTGGGTGAGGTGGAAGAAGCCGTGTTGGGTGGCGGCGGAGAGGAGGGAAGAGTGGAGAGAAGGGGTGGGATCGGAGAATAAGAGGGGAGGTGGGGTGGCAGTGGC
>NC_026148.1:12962680-12975801 GCF_000512975.1 Sesamum indicum | reverse complement strand
CGGTGGCGCCGAAGGGAGTTGGCAGGTGGTGTTGGGGTTTTTGAGCTGACGATGCCATATCGTATTGTACATCACATAGAAATAGACAACTGTTGTTTATATAGGAGTTCTCCCGCCTCCATGAGCCCGGCGAGGAAAAAAAAAGAAAATTAATTTATTTTCAATTTAAATTATTATAATAAAATTTAAAATGCCAAAAAAATTGTGCTTTCTTACCTTGTAATTTCATTAATTGTATGAAATATATTGTTGAAAAGAATAAAAAAAATTATATTTTGGAGAAAAAGATGAAAAGATATAAATAGAAACTAATTCACAGTATGCTTTAAAATAAAATGTGGTTAATTTAATATTTAATAGATTAGATGTATATACCACAAAATAGTATTTAAATCTAATTCCCTCCACATTGACTAATAGTATAGATTATATACAATATTTATTATAATTATAAGTGAAATTTTATCTAGTGAAAAAAAATATTATTTAATGTGTAAAAACAATTTATCAATTTTATCTTCTTTGTTTCATAAGTGTACTTGAGTCAATTAATCTTATGAATATTTTAATAAATATAATATTTTTTTTATTTTGATTATAGTAATTATTTCTAATTAATATCTTACAAATAGATTATCTTATTTCATCAAAACATATTTCAAATTTATTTTAAAAAATAACTAACATATAAATTTTAAGAATACTCATCTAAAACATAAATAAATTCCCATATATTACAAAATATTTCCTTATTTAATTTTCAATGGATGAGATACTTAGCAATAATTAAATCCAGCCATAATATATATACAAATATTCCACTGAACAGTCACTCAGACATCTCTTTAATTATGTCCATTCAAGTCTTATACCAGCCTGTAATTAAATCTAGCGCTATTTAATATTGTTATATATATCATAATTATTTATATTAGAATTTAAAATTTTTGGTCCCATGCCGGATAAATTTAATTATGCTTTATGAAAAATATTTATCAATTAAATTTCAAGGGCTATATATATAATTAGTGAGACAGGTTAGGTGTAGTTTGATGACTTCAAAATAAAACTTTATTGCTAATGTTAATTAGAGGGACCTCTTCCAAGAAATTCAAAATTCAATAAAATATGATCTTTGATGATTACTATAGTAAAAAACCCCATAAAGCAAATAATTAAATTTGTTCAATTTTTTTAATTTTGGGATCATTTTAAAAATAACGTAAAACAGAGAACTAAATATGTCAAGTTTTCCCAATTATGGAATCATTTTGAAAATTTAGTAAAGTAGAGGACTAAATATGTTCAACTATAACCTATATGGGACTAAAAGTATAATTTTGTCTGCTATTCACAATTGTTTGAGCATGTGAGTTCAAACTATTAGTTATAACTAGGAATCATGATAAATATTTTGATTATAAGAACTATGGTATATACTTTGATCATAGTTAAGACCGTGACAGATCTTGACTAATCGTGATCAAATTAAACTTGGAATTTTTACATTTATTTGTCTAATCGTGGTTGATTTATCATGATTTTTAAGTTATACTATTATCTATAAAATTAAAAACACATATTTTTCTTTGAAAACTGAAAGTGAAAACACAAACAAATAGACTACATAATACAATTTTTTTAATAAAAATCATTTCTCAAATATATCTAAAATATGTATATATAGGCTTGTTTTTACAGATAAATGAACAATTTACTACTGTTAAATGAGCATTATTTATGAATAATTTGGTGGGGAAAGGAACAAAAACAGGAAAAATGAAAAGAAAATGGTGTGTGCAATGTATGAGCATCATTTCCAATAATATGTAGGGACTCCAAATCCCTACCTGTACCATTGTGTTCCCTTCAAGAATAAGAGCATCTTTCCATCTCCAAATAAATTAAATCTTTTCAGAATCCCTACCACGCTTTCTACTTTTTTTATTTTAATTTCTGATACATGAACTCACAGTGTGTATATATATTTATGTACATTATGTGCTCCCTAATAAATAAATCTTATGATTGGCTAGTTTGAGATAAATAAAAAATAATTAAGGTCACTACAGAAAATATAATAAATAATCATAGCAAATAATCATTTACTACGGCCACGCGACATTGCTAGCCATAGTTTTTCTGAGAATGACTAAAATATTTGCCATGACTTTTGTTTTGTTTTTTTTTTTTTTTATCATGATCAGTTTTAGCTGTGACAAACAATTTTTCATAGTGAAAAAACTAGTTTTTTACATCAATTTAATCTAATCGCAATTAATAATAATTACTTACCACGATTTTTAATCATTAATATTGTAAGCAATAGTAATTTTTTTTAATAGGTGGATAATATTTTCTTTTTCTTTTTTTTGAATTGTCGAATTTTTGTATATCATTAATCCACTTACATCTATCATCCACAATGAGGTTTTTCAAAAACGAATTTAATTAATTCCAGTCCAATATCTACACATTATATAAAAAATAATGGATTATTTTTTACATATGTATGATTATGGCTTAAAAATCATAATAAATAAATATTATATATTTAATATGGTCAAACAAAATAATTTTAAAAACGTAAATTTTGATAATAGTTAATTAACATTTGTCGTGATCTTTAGCTGCGACTAGAACATTTGCCATGATCTTTAACCATACTTAATATTTTGCCTCCTTTCAAAAACAACAGATAATAGATATTAACGTGCAATTATAATTGATTAGTATCACGACTTCCATTTTTTAATTTTGAATCGGATAATTAAACATAACAAGAAAAACATATTTCTTTTTAGCGACAACCATAAATTAATATGGTTATAATTTTGTAAAAATATTCCATTGTTGAGTAAAAAGTCCATTTATCTCTCTTGCCATGTCGAATAATTAATACGAATACGATGTAAAAATATTTGATATATCCATCATTAATATTTCATTGCTACAATTTATTTTTACTAATTTTTTCCCTTTATTGCAATTTAATTTTCTTAAAATAGAAAACTTAAAACACCAATCAATTACCGTAAAATGCGTACAATTGTATTTCAAATATTAATTAAACAAGACAACCAATACTCCAATTAATTAAGAGTGGTGCATTGTGTCTAGCACCAACATTAACAATATTAATTAAGTGTTTATTGATCCAACAAAACCATAAATCTTTGTTCCACAGCTGTTTATCTTTTGTGGGCACATTAATTACTTTAATTAATTATTCTCACTGATTAATTATTACTTTCTTTTCCTTTATTTTATTGTAATAAATATTCTTCCCATATATACTTTTAATTAATTTGTTTAAAAAATTAAAATAGAATGGCAGGCTGCTGCCATGCTTGAGGGGAGTCGTGCCCTCCCTGTTTTTTCTTGCTTTCTTTGCATAATTCTAGGAGAAAATAAACTGTTTTTATTTATTTTAATTAAAGGAAAGAAGTAATTGATGATGGGAATGTTGGCTTTGGGCTTGATATATTAATTATAATAATCAGAGGCCTTTTCTAATAATTACTTCATAATCCTGTTAACTTTTGTCTTTTCGAGATTGGATGGTTTGTTGTGAGCAGAAGGCAGAGACAAGTTTTTAATTTTACTTTTCATGAAAAATGTGTGTTTATAATTTTGTATAATTTTTTTTTTATGAAAATAAGAATATGTTCGGATTAATTTATAAGATTATATTTTATGTTGTTAGTGATATCAAATCAATATATTTTTTATTAAGTAAATTACAATCCATTATAAAGTCTTTTTTTCTTGTTATTGTCAATCTCAATCCTTCTCTCACTCAATCATTGTTGCTAAAGATTGGACATCTAGTTCAAAAGGAGCATTTATTTCGACTTTTCGCTCCCAAAAATATATCAGAATTATCTCTTCCGTTCATTTTTACTACCACTTTTCACTTTGCTTCTTGTGAATCATCAACACAATAAACTAGCTCCCTAACCTTAGCGACGTTGGCGATATCACCCCCCACCTGCATGGTGGTCGCCCAAGGAAATTTTGAGTGTAATCTTTCGCACTTAAGCTTAGCTTTAAAGGTTGTCACCTTCCCATAGACTTCAAGCTTTTGTTTGTAGAGCTATTTACAGCCAACGGGCTTTACACCCTTGGATGGTTTCATCAAGGTCCAAACCTTAATTATGATGTCCATTTTGGATTTCATAGTCTCAAGCCATGTTTTCAAATTGATATGTGACATCGCTTCTGTGTATCTCCTTGGATCTGCATCTTATTGACCAGTCAGATCCAAAAATTTATACCTCTCAGGTGTTGATGTACTCTGTCGACCTTCGGAGAGCTGAAATGATATTAGTGGGAATGGGCAGGACAGATGATTTTGCCGCTTCCGACTGAGGTGTTGTCTCACTTGTCTCTTTAAGGAGCAATTCATCACCTTGGTTATCAACCAGAAAATCTTTTTTCAGGAACACCGTGTTTCTCGAAATAAATATCTTTATTTCTAGTTATCATGGAAATAATACCCCCGCAGTTCTCTTGGGATATCCAGTAAACCTCCACAAGCTAGATCCCAAGTCCAACTTGTCTCCCACTTGCTTCTTAATGTATGCAGGACTTCCCCAAAGTCTAAGATACTTTTAGAATACAGGTTTGCCATTTCATATTCCATATAGCGTCTGGACTACTCTCTTAGAAGGCGTCATGTTTAACAATTTGGTCTCAATCTCAAAAGTATAACTCGAAAAAGGACATCAATAACTCAGCAAAGCACATCATGGATCGAATTATGTCTAATAGATTTCGATTCCACCTTTTAGACACGTCATTCAACAGTGGCGTTCTAAGAGGATTCCAGTGAGAGATAATCCCATTATCTTTTAGATAATTCAAGAAATCTCCACGTAAGTACTCACCGTCTTATTGTAGATCAAACGAATATCTTTTTACTAAAATACTCTTATATGAGTGAAGACATACCTCCTCACATGCATTAGCATGTGATATTTTAGTCAGAAAAAATTTATTTGATTTGTAATAAATTAGTAATAAATCGATTTGGGGTAAAATATAGGGTTTCATTCAACTTTTTTGCTGATATCAATAAATTTAGTGAATTTTGACTCATGAAAAAGTTTATTTGTTGGACAGAAACAAACGTCAAGGCTGCTAGATGTAATTTTTCAAACCACAAGAAATCTACATTTAGTCACAACAAACTTCAGGGGAGGACATTGTAATTCTCCCTAAAAATTGTGATAGATTAATACCATCTATCACGACCAAACAAGACTTATGTGAAAACTTAAGCATTAACCACAATAATCAATAATTGCTGTGATTTTACCTATGAAGAAAACATTTTTCATAATTTATAATTGTAATTAATATTTTGTTATTATTTGCAAAAGGACTAATAAGTGTTGTGCAATCATAATTAACTAGTATCTTTCATTTTTTTTACTTTTAAGCATGAAATAATCGTAAGAACAAATCATATTTTTTCTTGTGATCGAATAAACACAAGTTTTTTCAATATATATAAATATAAGATGAGGATCAACATAATTTACCTAGCGTCACTATAAAAAATGCAACATTTAAGCATAAGTTTTTTCAATATATAAATATAAGATGAGGATCAATATAATTTACCTGGCGTCACTATAAAAAATGCAACATTTAACTATTGCTAATTGTCATGGTTAAAAATAAAAATAATAATAACAAATAGTCATTGACCACTGCCATGCAACGATTGTTACCCGTGGTATCAGCAAGAGTAGTTAAAATATTTAATCATGACAAATATTTTTACCATGGTTCTTAGCCATGGCGAATAACTTTTTTCTTAATGCAAAATCTATATTTTTGCAACGGTTTTATTTAACTGTGGTCAATAAAACTTATTTATCATAATTTTGAGTCCATAACACTATTAAAATTGTAACCAACAGTCATTTTTTTTTGTATTGCGTCGGTATCTCTCTAATCTAATATAAGTACTACTAATAAATAATAATAATGAAACATTTAAAGTTTTGATACTTCGGTAATGTTACTAGAAAAAAATGACTATTCCCTACAATTTTAATAACTATGGACTTAAAACCGTGGTAAAGGATAATTGCACTTTCCTTCCTTGAGATTTGTTGTAATTACACGTAGATCCCCTATGATTTAAAAATTACATCTAGTACCCTGAGGTTTGCTTCCATCTAACAAATGAGTCCCTCCGTTAGTCAAAATCACTAAATTTGCTGATATTAACAGAAAAACTGGATGAAAATTGATATTTATCGCCGATTGGCTTATTACTGATTTATTGTAGGTCAAATAATTTTTTTGGATTAAACTATCCTTATAAAGGTGAAATATACCTCTTCACATGCATTAACGCGTGAAAACGTATGAGAATAATTTGGTCATGAGAAGATTTATTTGACCTGTAATAAATCAAATGGGGATAAACATAGATTTTTTTTATAATTTTCTTACTAACATCAGCAAATTCGGTGATTTTTGTCTAACGTGTGGACTTATTTGTTAGATGGAAGCAAACCTCAAGGGTGCTAGATATAATTTCTTAAACCACAGGGGGTCTATGTGTAATTACATCAAACTTTAGGGGAGGGGAGTGTAATTATCCTTAATTTTTATTAACAAAAAAATTGATGCAAAAACATAAGTTTTCCACTAATTTTTTTTTTTTTTGTCATGGCTAAGAGCCATAGTAAAAATAAGACATGGTAAATATTTTAGCCACCCTTGCAGATACCACGGCCATACAACGATCAATGACTATTTGTTAGGACTATCTTATTTTTAACTATAAAAATTAGTCATGCTTAAATATTGTATTTTAATTTTTGAGATCTGTGCTTTAATAAAAGAAAATACTGGGCTTGGAGTTTCGTGGCCAAAATTGATAAAATAACTACAATTAAGCTATAAATAAGTTCAAGGTCTGGACTCCAAATTCATCATATGTGTAAGCATTTATTTGATTTAATGTGAGTAATAAATAATTTATTGTAACTTTGCAAAAAAAATATATCATTTTGACGTAAAAAAATCAACTTAGTTCCCCATTTTTCATTTCCAACGACAATTTGGTCCCTCTTAACAAATTTAGGAGAATATTTTGACTTCTTGAATTAAAAAAATAGGACCAATTGTTATAGTTAAAAAAAAAAAAAAATCTTCCCCCAATACGTTTTTAGGGACCAAATTATAATAAAAAATAAAAAAAGTGAGTAAAAAAAATATTTTTTATAAGGAGAAATGCGAAAATTCATTTTTTTCCTCCCAGAAAGTGTGTCAAAAACTTCAGTCATTAAAGAACTAATCTAAAATAAATAAAAAAAGGGGCACTAATTTGAAATTAGATGCAAAAATCGAGGACTAAAATGAATATTATCCCATTTTGAGCTCTCCCTCTCCCTATATACCTGGTCGGTAAAAGAGAAACTTTATTAATCTCTGAGGCCCACCCCCTTTTTCTGACAAATTTCAAATTGACCCCTGACTTGGGAAACAAAAGCAAATGAAGATTGACCTAGTACGAAAAATTCGTGAGAGCCCAATCTTTTAGACAAAAATTGATAGAGAAAACATCATGAGAACCAAGTCCGACCACGTAATCTTTTTCTACTTCCACACGTTTGGGAAAAGGGTCAAAAACAAATTAATTATTAGAATAGGGGTCAAGATCACATTATTATTTTGTGATATGCATGTTTGAAAAATCCAGACTGCAAGAATCCAACTTCTTCCCACGTGAAAAGTTCGGCAAATGCCTGATAACATGTTCGAAAATGAACATAGTATAAACATAAGTCATGATGCCTACTTTTTGTGGGAGTAACTATTGTTTAAATTAAATATTTTAGGATTAATTACAATATTTTTTTTTAAATTTATCATAATTATAAATACTCTCTCGTTATTAAAAAAATATAAATATCCTTTAAAATTAATTGTCGTCTAATAAATATTCTCTCATAACAGTCCACTGTAGGAAATATTTATTAGATGACCTTTAATCCCAAGAAGATATTTGTAATTTTTCAAACAACGATAGGGTATTTATAATTATGGTGAATTCCAGTTGAGCCCGTTATAATTAATTTATCAATATTTTAAGATAATAAAACTTTGATATGATTAAGAATAATATATTCTAATTTGAGAAAATATTGAAAGAGGTTGTAAATATAATAAAAAAAATAGCATCTTTCATCCCATAATTTAGGTCTTGAACATTTTTCCTCCCCAGTGGAATTAAAATTAGACTTTTTAATTTGCAAGTTATGAGACTATTTTCGAGAATTCTGTAAAAAAATGAAATTGAAAACATACTAAACATAAGTTATGAGACAAAAAATATAATTTTTCTCGCATTTGGATCGAAATATTTATAAAGAGAGCAGCGCGGGAGAGATTCCATATCCAAAGATATATTGTTATTTCGTCGTGTATTTAGAGTCTCTATTATCGGAATATCAACGGTTGTGATCAAATTAGGTCAAATCCATGTAATTATATATTAATCTTCTATAATTCCATCGTTATATTTAAATATTGAGAGTAATTTTGTCCTTTAAGGATATTCCCCAGAAGTTTTCAGATCAAAAATAGTAAAAAGTGTCAACTATATTTAAATTTTTTTTAAAAATACGAAATTACCCTTTCTTTTAGAAAAGCCTTGAAATTACAACATTCCCTCCGAAAAAATCGTTTATACCTAACTTCCTTTCGTTGGATTTGGATGAAAAATATTGATATTAGCAAATAAAATTACATAAATTTTCAATTGTATCTCTCATTTAATATTATCTTGTAATAATTTTATACTTCTAAGAAAAAAAAATATAATGATGCCAACCTCACTCTCCTGCTCTCTCTCTCTCTCTCACTCTCTCTCACTCTCTCTCTCTCTATATATATATATATAATATCACCTTATAAGTACATGAGAATGTTAAATCAAGGGCAAAATTAAAATTTTTAGGTAGTTTTTTTTGTCGACATTAGCATTTCCATCCAAACTCTAACGGAAAAGGTCAGGTGTAAACAGAAATTTTTTTAAGGAAATGTAAATGTAATTTCAAAATTTCATCTGGAGAAAATATAATTTCGTATTTAAAGAGAGTTTTAAGTGCAATTAAACCTAATAAAATATCCATAAAGTAATTTTATGAGAACATCTCAAAAAGTTGAGAAGGAGAACAATAGGCATTTACTAATATTAGAATACTATCTAAAAAAAGATAAATTATTATTCAGTCCAACTTACTTTAAAATAATATATTGTAAATTAAATAATACATCGATTCAATTAGTACTTTAGTTAAAAATGCGGAAACTATATACATTTGTAGAGTTTCTTAGAGAGGATTATGCAAATTCTAAAGTATTCATTGCTTTAGTACAAGTCAATCTATTAAATCAGATTATTGCTCTACTACAAAATTCAATTATATTATATTATATTTAATTGCTTAATATTATTATGTTTGGATAAACTTAATTTTTTTACCTTAATATTTCTTCATAACATATAAAAAAGGGAATAAATTTGAATAAAAATAGTGTATTATATTTTTGGGATCTGGTATATTTTTTTTATGAGTGGTATATTTGTTTAGTTGTGAGCAGCATAATGTACAATTTCATAAAATGTTAAGGGGTTATATGGAGAAAGTGAAATATATATATTTAAAATAATTAAAAAATACAAATAGCAAAGAAGACTCAGTGCCTCCCTATTCTTTATAACCTGATATTTATTTTGTTAGAATTTAAAATTGATTGTTGATCATAAATAAGAAAGGTAATTCAGCATTTATGTTTTTATATTTATTAGAATAATTGAGAGCAAAACATATATTACACATGTTAAAAATCAATTAACAGTAGCATTTTGATCGAGTGAGCTGGGCATAAATTGCCTCTTTTTAAAAAGTTTAATGAAGTTGTTTGTCCTTTTTTTTTTATTTTTTTAGTAAATTACAACAAATTGAGGCGTATTATAATTATAAATATTTTTTGTTATTTGAAAAATTATTAATACTCCTACTTTTAATGCCATTCGATCCAATTTATTAGTTTTTGTTAAATTTTTATCTATTTTTTGTGTAGAATTGACCAAAATACCTGTATAGATCATGAATTATAATTTTAGGGGAAGTCGGGATTGGTCTTGTAAGTTTGGGAATATTGCAATTTTAATCCTTTATCTTTAGGACTGTCATATTTAGTCTCGTAATTTTTTACAAAGGTGACACTTTTAGTCTTTAGACTAAATTATGGACAATTTAACCCTTTTATAACTTTAAAACGAACATTTTAGTCTATTTTAATTTTATTTGCATTTGTTTTTCATGCTCATGTAGAATGGTATTAGAACCTGATTTTTATTTAAAAAAATATTTATTTATATATATTGGTATTTTAATCCCAAACAGAAGAGATTTTTTAAAGTATGGAACATATCCTTGCATAATGTGGAAGGATATTTAGGATCTCGTCTACCTTTCAGTTCATAAATTTTAAGTTCACGGACTGTTATAAATAAAGAGCTAGAAAGCAGATGGAGATCATCCAAAAGAATTTCCAACTCTTCAAAATATTAGCAAAACTATAAAATTCTTAAGTATTTTCTGAGCGTTTAGTTTTTCAGTATATAGGAATTTCCCCCAAGAGTCTGGCCCTCTATTCCATGAGAGGCAAAACAGAATTTCTTTTGGTATAGGAAGAGAATATCTATGTAACATTATAAATATTTATTCAATAAAAATTTAAGCTTCTATTCAACCTGTTTGTCACAAATTTTATTAGACTTCTACACTCGAGTACCTTTTACAGTCTAAGGTAGGAGATAAAATAGGATTGTGTTGTTTGTGGCTGAATGAGCCAAGTATCCACGAGCCATCTACTGCAATAGTGTGGTTGAAAAAATTCATAAAATCAAGGGCTCGAAATATCAGGTGGCAAGACGGTCAAACTAATGTATGAATTTATAGAGACTAATTTTATTTTAAAAGTATGTCAGGCCTAACTAAGAGCATGCAGTCGGACTATAGGGCTTTTATCATTAGATGAGCAAAATAATCATTAATTGAACTTAAGGACCAAAAGTGTAAAGATATAAGACTAAGTTTGATTCGTCTAAAATCAGAGGATTGAAATTACAAAACCCTTAAATTTACAAGACCAAGAGTTCAATTTTACCCTATAATTTTAAAAAAAATTCTTAAAAACTTTTTATAGACAAAATTTGATAATATTTTTTTACAATTTTTCAAAAATCTTCATTCATTTTGTCTGATTTTTTATAATTTTCTTTTCTCTTTAAAAAAAAATTATAATAAGAACAAAGTTGATAATTATATATTTTTATTAAAAAATTAGGTAATTTCATTTTTTTTAACAAGTCAAAAGATTTCATTATATCATATAAAAAATTTTGTACATCATGAAAAATTATACATCTTTGATAAGAACAGAACAAGTCAGAATACAAAATATCTTGCAAAAAGATTAGACTGCTAAAAAGTCATTGCAAAAAAATTGGTATGCTCTTTGTTTCGCTAGTAAATCTACTGCCCTATTAACTTTCCGACAGCCAAAACCTAGTTGAGTATTTGGAAATCTATAATTTCATTAGATGTTTATTATATTTATAATTTTTTAAATAACTATTAAAAAAATAGCAATTGTGACAACCTTGGGCGGTTTGTACTTAACCCAATTTAAAAGGTGGGATTGTGGCGCTAACAGTAGGAAGAAGAAAGTAATAAAGTCGAGATGTAGTGGTCGTTGCTATTCCTTTGGAGGCATTTTCAAGAGTGGGAAAGGGAGAAGAAAAAGAGAGGCTAAAATGTGTATATAAGAACCACTGCACTCTCCTGTGACCTCAACATCAACAAAATCCACAAGCACAAGTTGTGAATTGTGATTCTTGACTCTTGAGAGCTACAACCTACTGTGCGGAGAAACCCTTGTGGTGTTTTATCTACTCGCCCATATTCCAGCTAACTTAACTATCATCCGTTCTTGCAGATACATACATACATACATGTATATACGTATTCTGTAGAGCCCTCAAGTCCACACATTCCTTTCTCTCACTTCTGTCAGAGAGATTTAAAAAAGGGTGAAATCTTGGTTAACTTCTCAAGGTTGGTGAAATGGCCAGTTGGGTATTATCAGAATGTGGTGTGAGCCCACTTCCAAGACTCTATCCCAAGCCAAGAACTGGCCATGCCCAAGCTTTCTTGAATCCTCCTAACCCCTCAAAGTTGAGAATTTCAAGAACAGATTTTGGGAACAGTTTCTCGTTCTGTTTGGTTAATCATAAAGAGAGGAACTGGGCTTTAAGGGTTAGTGCACCACTGACAGTTGGGCAAGTAGAAGAAGAGAGTAAGGAGAATGGTGGTGAAGAGTTTGATCCAGGCGCCCCACCTCCATTCAAGCTGTCTGATATCAGGGCAGCCATTCCAAACCATTGTTGGGTTAAGGATCCATGGAGGTCTATGAGCTATGTGGTAAGAGATGTGGTTGTGGTCTTTGGGCTGGCAGCTGTGGCTGCCTATTTCAACAACTGGGCTGTTTGGCCTTTGTATTGGTTTGCTCAGGGGACTATGTTCTGGGCTCTCTTCGTTCTTGGCCATGACTGGTGAATTTTTCTTTTTTTCACTCTCTTCCATGAAATTTGACCTTTTCTTTGATTTTCCATGTTAGTTTGTGTTGATTCAGATTGTCTTTTGCAGTACATTCTAAAGGGTCTTATACTTTTTTGGTCTTGATTCCTGCAGTGGGCATGGAAGCTTTTCTAATGATCCCAAGCTGAATAGTGTAGTTGGTCATCTTCTTCATTCTTCCATTCTGGTTCCTTACCATGGATGGTATGTAAAATTCAATGATTGTTCAATCTCAAAGCATAAAGTTTCCATTTTCAGAAACATAACAAACTGTGTTGTGATGAATGATCCAGGAGAATTAGTCACAGGACTCATCATCAGAACCATGGGCATGTCGAGAATGATGAATCCTGGCACCCTGTAAAGTTATTTATTTTTGCTTTATTACATGAATTCTTGGTATGTTATCTGATTTTTTCAGCCGGAAAGGAATTCCTTTAT
>NC_026148.1:12880095-12962533 GCF_000512975.1 Sesamum indicum | reverse complement strand
TATTTAATTTAATCTTTCCCCATTTTTGTGATTCCAGTTATCTGAGAAGATCTACAAGAATTTAGATAATGTTACCAAGAAATTGAGGTTCACATTGCCTTTCCCCATGCTGGCATACCCCATCTATCTGGTATGCTGGTAAAGTTTTTAAATTTCTTTTGCCAGTTTCCATTGGTTAGGCTTTACCTGATTGATTTTCTTGCTCCTTTGTGCTGTGTTTGATGACAGTGGAGTAGAAGTCCTGGGAAAACAGGCTCTCATTTCCATCCAGACAGTGATTTGTTTGTCCCAAGTGAGAGGAAAGATGTGATTACCTCAACAGTGTGTTGGACGGCAATGGTTGCATTACTTGTTGGATTATCTTTTCTTATGGGTCCTCTCCAATTGCTCAAACTCTATGGCATTCCTTACTTGGTTAGTCACTTAGACCTCTTTTCATTGTGTCACTACTTTCGTTGTTTAAATGGTATACCTTCCCACAATGTTTGGTTGAAAGGATTTGGATTTGAGAGAAAGAACTCAAACCAAAAACGATAAGTAAACATGGGTGATCAAAGAATTTAAAATACTTTGTATCATGAAATTATCTAGATAGACTCAATGGATTTATTATTATGGATTTGAAATCCTCAGCTTCAGATCACATCAATCCAAATATTGCCTCAGCCTCAGTTGCTTTAGTAACTAATTTCGTCTAAGATTTGTCTATAGTGTAGTATACCTTATTTTGCATTTCAACTCCTTTGTAAACTTGGAATTCGAATTGGCTGCAGGGTTTCGTAACTTGGCTTGATTTAGTTACCTACTTACATCACCACGGGCATGAGCAGAAGCTACCTTGGTACCGTGGAGAGGTAAAACAGCAAGTTCTCGTTATCCGCTCGTCTTCTAATGCCGGTTTTAATAGCTCAAGAACTGAATTCATTTTGTGAAACAGGAATGGAGTTATCTGAGAGGGGGGCTAACAACACTCGATCGTGACTACGGATGGATAAACAACATCCACCACGACATCGGGACTCACGTCATACATCACCTCTTCCCTCAAATCCCACACTATCATTTGATCGAAGCAGTAAGTCTTCAAGTTCACAAGTTTTCTGCCTCTTGGATCAATTCTTGGATATAATTTTAACTCGTTTTTCTACGATCGCTGATTCTTGTGGGTGCAGACAGAAGCGGCTAAGCCAGTTCTCGGAAAATACTACAGGGAGCCTCAGAAATCAGGCCCTCTTCCATTTTACTTGCTGGGAGTGCTCCTAAGAAGCATGAAAAAGGATCATTATGTGAGTGATACTGGTGATGTTGTCTATTATCAGACTGATCCTGAGCTGAACTGAGAAATCATAAGGGTTGATTTGATCCAAGGGATGTGGATGTCTGTCAAGAGAATTGATCTTTTGATTTCTTGCAATGATGGGATTGGGATTTAGATGTTACAGACAACAAAACCATTGATTGTGTATTTGTTAAGAATGTAAAATGACATTATAGTGCAAATCTTGGTAATGAGGGAAAGGGAGACTTCTTCCAAGAGCTGTTGTTTTCAGTTTCCACACTCACTGTCTGTGGACCAGATCAGATAGCTAATGCCCACAATTCATTTTTTTTATTTTAATATAGCTAATGCCCATAATGCACTTTTTTTCCTAGCATGTATGCTAATGATATACATTCTGTAATTGTTGTTTGTAATCTTTTTTTTTTTTTTTTTGGTTACTTACATTTGGACCCCATCCAAAAATGACATTTTCCCTCAAGAAATTTTTGAAATTACATTTGCGCTCCCTCTAAACATTCTCCATTTACAGCTGAATTCCTTCAATGGAGTTTGAACAGAAAGTGCTGATTTCAACAAATAATTTATATAAACTTTCAAAATTACCTTAATAATATGTTACACTTATAAGGAGGTAAATATAACACTAAAGTCAAAATGATATAATTACAATATCAAATGTTTATAGCTGACAACTATTATTACAATATATCAAATATTGGCCTAAAAACAAGTGGAAATTCAAAATCTAAAAAATTCTCTAAGGGGAAATTGCATGAAATATTCGTATCAGGAATTGTATGGATCCACATGGTATGAGATCTACTCTTGGATGATCTTGGAATCAAGAATTGATAATATGGGTTCTCAGGTCGAGTTGTTTAAAAATACGTTATTTTTTATCCTGTTATTTTATTTTCTACTTTTAGAAGGATTAATATAGATGAGTTTCTAATCATTTAATCCCATCACGAGGATTAAATAAGGGTCCACACGCTAATGCATGTGAAGAAGTACATTTTCACTTTTATAAGACTAATTTGATTAGAAAATATTTATTCAAAATATAACAATTTGTAATGGATCAATTGGAGTAAATATGAATTTTTATTTAATTTTTTGTTAATATCAATAAATTCCATAAATTTTATTAATAATTATATTCATTTAGTAAATAAAAATAAATATAAAAAATAAAAAAATTAAATATAATTTCATCAAATCTCATGCAAACACGCCATAATTATCCTTAAAATTGAATCCTCATATGTTGGTTGCATCTAACTCACAAATCCTGTCTGATTCCAACCACATTTGATTTGTGCGCAGGAACATGGAAGTTTGGATCCATTCGCACCACATCCATCACTTGTCAAATCATAAGGACAACCAATTATTACCCTCCTGTCCTATATATGTTTGGACCTCAAGTTATGTTTATTACAATTTCCCCTACACCCTAAAATGGGGTATAGTTGCAAAATTAAAGGGAGTCGTTAGTAGCTTTTTTTACTTTTATTTTTTGGCCAATGTTGTTAGTATCACTAATGACTTGGCCACATTTTTTTTTTTATAAAATTTTATAAAAATTGCTTCTAGACATATAATTCTGACAAATGGTTGCAAATCGTGTCCTCCAAGTACCCCCATATAGTGCAAATTAGAATGATATCACGAAATTTACGTCGATTATATTATTCGAGCAATCCGAGTGGTACAAGACTGCATGGCCCATGATCAGGTATTCTAAAATATTTTAAAAATACATTTAAAGCCTGGACAATTATTAAATAATTTTGAAATATTTATGCACTAATTATACATTTATTCCAATTTTGCTAGTACGGCATAAACTTGCAATGCATTAGAGAATTGCCACCAGAATGCAACTCACGATTGTGGACATCAACAAGCCCTTTAGTCTTCTGCGCCCTTGTAAACTACACCATTCCGAACGGGTTCTCAATCAATTCCGAATTAGGCAAAATATTCTACAAGTGCTTGATGATCGGAACATGTTCATATACAATGTTTCCCGTAAAAATCGTGGGGGAACATATCAGTACATAAAATATATACTATATATTAGTCGATGGGAGAGACGATTTGACACTATTGTATTTCGACCATCCATATCTAATGGAATGGATACAAAATGTGGGTATTGAGATTGATACAATAACATAACACGTCGATTCGTATCATCATTTGCTGATAAGCGTGTACAATCAAGGTACCAACCTGGAGATGCATCCAAGTGGCAAATTATGGTACTTACCTAATAAACATACTTTATTCTAAACATGTTTGTCATTCCCTTTAAAAGTTACATATACAATTTTCGATTTACTTCAGGTTAACCAAATGAAAAACACCCTAATAAGCTGTGATAATAGACCAATCGAAAACAAAAGACTACATCAAACCTTAGACCACGCTAGGAGCATATTTCAAAATGTTAATCAAATTGCCACAAATGAATGAGTATTAGTACAAGATATGACCCCTATAGACCCTTTGCCACAACAGAATGTTCCGTTCACATCCCACAATCGGAGAAGTCGGAGTAGGAGATCTTCGAGTACAACACAACGAGATACTATTGGGTAGACATAGCTGGTCCATCAACTGTGCAAACATCTCAATATCTACTTCAAGATTGTTATGTGCCTGAACTACCACAACAAGATGACTGGTTTCAATCGACTCTATACATGCCACTATATACAGAAGGTTATCCAACTCACGTTGACCTTGATCTTAATCTTGCCATCACTCAAAGATATGCACAAAGATATAATATTTTACTTATTCAATTTTCATCATTTACTGCATATTGTGATTCAATACAATCAAGCTCGACAACATCATCAAGCTGATTACACGTTCCACCCGATTATGATGATCAAGAGCAAAACGAACCAACAGAACCAATGGTTCACAAAAGACGAAGACCTCGATAACAATGGCGACGTCACACTTATGGAACCGGCAAATATTATTAAAATATGTAATTAATTTTAACTTTATATTATTTTAGTTCTTACATTTTTTTGTATGTAATTTAATTTATTAGTTGTTAAGAATTAATTAAATATTAATGTTTTTTATTAATATTTTTAATAATAAAATATTTAAATAATTCCAAATATTATAAAAATAAAAAATAATAAATACTAATTAATTAATATATATTCTTAATTAACATTAAATAAACAATTTACATAAATTAAAAAAATAAAATTTTGGCCCAAGTCGTTAGTAGCACTCATGACACCGGCCGAAACATAATGGGGAGTCGTTGGTGCCATAGTTTTGCAACTATACCCCATTTTGGGGTATAGTTGCAATTTTTTTAATAATATTTTAATAAATAACTCAAAAAAAAAAAATACACTAGTTATAACATATCAAGAATCTTTGTTGGGGAGCAGGATCAAAATTTCAAATTAAAAAATTTATTTGGCCATGGATGAGACTCGAAGTCATAAGCATATGCGCACTTTGCGCAGATTGACAATGAAAAATCGATAGCCTCGCATACGATCGGCTACATTAGGGGCCTCACACTTAATTAATAGTAAGTATGCCTACCGAGATAACATATATTAGCTACTAGAGCACACATTTTTATTATACTTATGTAATTATATGAAAGAGAAAAAATAAAAATAAAAAAAATTGATCGTTTAGTTAAAAAAAATATTAATGTAAATGTGTGTGAATAGAATGTTATCGATGGGAAAATTTAAACAAACGAATCAGTATGCAATATTCATTTTGCGGATCAAAGGTAGTTATTTATGGGAACCACATCCACTAACCATCAGATGTGCACTGATAAAAATAAGAAAAGAATGTTTTGCAAAATAACATTGATTCAGGGAGCAGGGTTGATGCCCCTCCATTCCCAGAAATACAAGAAAAGATGGTTTCAAATATGAGAATGTAGTATAAGACGATGTTGATTTCAACACAGAAGATTAACGTCGGTTGCCATGTTATGCTCATAAGGAGGAGAAAAGGAGAAGTTAAAGCGATGCATCAGAATTTCTCAACACTTGAATAAGACAGAATTGGTGTTAGCGATCTTACCACATTACCCGTTGACAGTTTCAGAAGATTCACTCAGCATCATCCTTTAGTAGTGCACAGAATTGACTGCCTTCATGAAGGACAATATGCGCGATTTATCTTTCTGTATGCCGTCTGGAGCACAAATGCCGCTACTGACGTCAATCCCATTTGGCCTAAGAGTGGAAAGAGCTTCATATGCATTCTCAGGCTTAATTCCTCCTGCTAACAGCCATCCCCTTTTGCTCCTAATGGGTGGCAGATTGAAGCGTGACCAGTTAAACTCCTTACCACTGCAAGCATGCAAGAAGAAAGCTTATGGCTGTTGCGGCATATAGCTTCAGTGAAGCCACTAAACTGCAAATACGTCAACAGGCAACTGGAAAGGAAGAGAATTATACACCTTATGATGTCTTAAATCGTTTCATCAAAGTACAGGAAAAAACCTTCCAAATAGTTATTTAGAGCCGAGCTTATGCGTCTAGAAGAAAGGAGGCACCAGTTGATATATAAATCAACACTGCTTAAAGCATTTACATATCTTAGTCTAAGAAATTTAACTATATGAGAAAAGTAGACCTCTCATATATGTTGCGGTGACAAATAGAAAAGAGAGAAAAAGTTTGAAGTATACAAAACTAGATCATATCCTTGACTCCCGTTTTTTGAATAAAACTTGATTTGGGTAAGAAATAACTTCATTTGCGACAATGGTAGAGCAAAGATCATCATTGAGTGTTTTAAAAGGCGTATGACCTTGAATTTTATATTTTATATATTTAAAACTTAAATTATCATAAAGAATTTACCAGGAAATTAAACAACTAGGTAGAATTAATTGTCAAACAAAAATCTAGGATATAAGGCATGACATGCTGGAAATACGAAGAAACAAAGATTGGTGGCTCTTGAGATAATAGAAAATAAAATAAAGATTATTTCATTAATAAAAAGATCATGAGATCAATAGAAACAATTTTTAGAGGGATATATCATGATAGAAATTAGAGTTTTTTTTTTTTATTAACCTTCATATAAAACAAAGTTTGATAATATAAGCCATAAGGACCAGACAAACACAAGTTACATAAATAGTTAGCTTAGAACAGGACAAACCCTTTCTGAAAATTAATAGGATTGTGAGAATAGCTACAGCCAACAGGAAAAAAGGTCAAAAAACTCGAGAATAACAGAAGTAAGATATGTGCTACTTGTTTATATATTGGTCGGGTAAATTTTGAACATAAAATAGCTATTATCACAGATGAGGATGATTCCTTCTCAAGTTAGGAAAAAAATATCCATCTTCACTTTCCTTTGGAGCATATGCTTAGTGATTTCGGGAACTACAGGGAGTTGCATGCCCTAGTGTCTGACCTTATACCCTCGAATCCACGTATTACGCCCCATAAGACAAAGCCCCAAGTTTTATTGCTCTGAGGAAATCTTTTGAGCACCCCCCTCAAGGAGCTCACCATGACTGCCTTTTAAAACATTGTCTAGAAGGCAACTTATATTGAAATGTCGAGAGAGAGAAGATGAGCATGCAATCCTTCATACATAATAATAGTTACGTTTCATGTTTTAACAAAAGAGATCAGTTTAATGCCCTAAACCTCTAGGAAAAATGTTCAGCAAACCATGTAAGACTCCCATGGCTGCACAAAGCCATTTCCATGAGTATTTTCTGGGATTGAAAAAAGAGTTTTTTATTGCGAGACCAAAATTCAAAGGCGGATTGGGCGAATGAAGCTAACAACAATTAGGATTCTTGTACCTGCCACCTTTAGCACTATCAACAAGGATCCAATCAACTTCAGAGCATTCTTCATCAGAAATGGAATTCAAAAGATCCCCGTCTTCATTTGCATGTAGAACATATATTACTTGGTTTTCTTTCACTATGATCTTAAAAGCATCCCGAGAACCATTTCCATGAAGCTACATGGAAGCAAGAGAAGATATGCTTAAGCAAAAGATATTAAGAATAAAGATGATGGTGGTCAAGAAGCACTAACCTGCACATATCCAAGGTCTGCTTCATCAGAAGCTCTTAGTATTGTTTCTGCATCATCATCAACAAATACCCCAACAGGCTCAGCTCCATGTTCCTTTGCAACTTTTGAAATCTCTTTTGCAACAGAAAGAGAAATAGACCTTTTTGAATTGGGCCAAAGAATCATTCCAATAAAATTTGCACCGGCTTCTGCTGCCATAGCAGCATCTCTAGCTGATGTGATCCCGCACATTTTAACTAAAGGTTTATTTTCTTCATGTTCGTTGTGAACGATAGAAAATTCTGTTGCCTTATTTGATGCACATGTTATCTTCATCCTTTGAAAGTTTTGCCTCCCAGATAAAAGCACTTCATCCCACTTTATGCCTGTAGATTGGTGGCACGACAGACAGATCAATTTTACGTTCAATGCTAAAATCAAGCAACTTCCAAACTTCTGTCCACAAATTGCCTACATCCCCTGATACAAGGTTCCCAATAGCTCCATTAGTTATGCGTCTCTATGTCTTTGGCTAGATACTACCTAGGTTATCAAGAGAAGATTTTGTTGCTTGTGCAATCATTCTGGCTAATTGCAGATAAAAGTCAAAACAAAACACAGTTCTAACAAAAGAAAACTGCATATACTGTACTAGCTATGTTACAATATTATGGTTTCTAGCTGTATAAATGGGCTAAATTGCATATTTGGTACCACAAAGAAGGGTCAGTGCCCTTTTTGATCCCATGATTTACGGGAATTCATTTTTTATCCAAAACGTTAACAAAAGTTGCAGAGTTGGTCCTGTTAGCAACTTTCCGCTAATTTTTAACGGAAAGTTACAAAGTACCGTTAGTTTGTCAACTAACTCATTTTTTGGCTTTGCTGCACGTGGGGTGATGAATTAGAGGGAAACCAAAATGAGCCCCTCTCTCCCTTTTTTGCACTTTCTTTATTTTTGTGTTATTTTATAGTAATTTGTAATGTAAGGAAATATGAATATTTCAACCTGTTTTTCTTATAATAAAATGATGTGATGTTGTGCTTGAAATGAAAGTGCAGAAAATATAAACTGGTACAAAAAAAGAGTATCTGTGATTTTCAATATTATCCATAAAATAGAGCAACATGCTCAATACACATAGAAACACCCAAAAAGAAATAAACAATAGCACAGTCACCTAAACATACAATTGAGATCTGGGTATTGAGCATGCTACTCTATTTTGTGAATAATATTGGAAATCACAGATACTATTTTTTTACACCAGTCTATATTTTCTGTACTTTCATTTCACACAAAATATTACAACAGTTTATTATAAGAAAAACCGGTTGAAATATTCCTATTTCCTTACATTACAAATTATTACAAAAAAAAAGTAAATAAATAAAGTACAAAAGGGGAGAGAGGGAGCTCATTCTGATGGTAGATTTCCCTCCAATTCATCACCCCATGTGTAGCAAGGTCAAAAAAATGAGGCACTTTGCAACTTTCCGTTAAAAAATAACAGAAAGTTGTTAATGGGACCAATTTTGCAATTTTTCTTAACGTTTTGGGATAAAAAAAATGAATTTCCGTAAATCATGGGACCAAAAAGGGCAGCAACCCTTCTTTGTGGGACCAAATATGCAATTTAGCTTATATAAATAAATTCAGATATTCTTTCTCCTTTGATTAACTCTAAAAGCTTCCACTACGAACTTTTCTTAGATTGCACATCCAAGTAAAATGCATAAAATATTGTCGTTCACCAAACTAAATGAGGAGCTTGGCAATTAGCATCAATGAAACTTCTATCGTTCACTAGAAAAGCAATTACAAGTGTAAAGATAGTGGATACCGTTCGCATACATGCATGTAACTGTTTCCAATTCACATATAGCTATGAGGATTGCTATCTAGACAAACTGTTTGGATACCCAATCAAAGCATATACTATTTCTTTTTCTTTTTCTGTAAATCATTCATCTTCTAGGTCCAGTTGTGATTAAGAGTTTCTCTCTATAGTGAAACCATCAATTTTTTTCTTTTTCCCCATGAATGTGTATCCCGTTCTCCCAATTTAAGTACAACCCTGACCCACAATCTTGAACCTTCATTGAGTTTTCACTTTCCTGCTGCATTCCTGGGTAAAATAAGCATATATGTTAGCAGCTTCATGCTATAAATGCCAGAAGTTAGCAATTATGACCTGCTATAAAAGCCTCAAAAAACATCGAAATGTTTATTCGAGCTGCCACTGGACAATTATAATCAAGATTTGTGGTCGAATTCTAAGGATGAATTATCTACATCTCAGAATTTATACTCCAAGAGGGATGACCCAATAAAAGAAAAAGCAATACCAAACAAGATTGGAGGTACTATTTTCAACTTAAAATGACATTATCACATCTAGTGCGCATGTTCTTGAGCTTGGTTAGTAGCATCAATCAAGCCTCTTCAGATAAAACTTCTCAAAGATTTTCATTCTGCCTTATTATCCATTTTCTTCCTAATTTCAAAATAATCACTACCCTCATTCTTTCCATACTATATGACAGAAACAAATACAGTCATCAACGTACACCAAATACAACCATCAGAAACATTATAGGAAAAAGATCGACCAAGGAAAACACTTCATTGATGCCAATATTTTTCTGGAGTACCTGGACACTTATGCACACCGAGCATTTTAGGCTGAAGCTGGAGTCCCATATTTACACCTGTCAAAAAACCATATCAAAATTGTAAAATACAATCCAAAAAAGCATATCAAATTTACGCCCCGCAAGAAAATAGTAGCAATTATTTTCCGGGAATCAGCATAAAAGGCACAAAATCACTACTTCTCCACGTGACGAATTTTCACGAGCACCTGGTGCGCAAATACCAACACAACAACACCCGCGACAACATGCACGCAACGTACATTGCTCAATCGTACGAGTATATATACTTGTCACTTTCTGTCTATAGAGCAGAGAGAGAAAGGTACCTGAGAGCATATTTGTCGGCAGAGGCGGGCGACTGGATTGGCGGAGGGTGTTGGCTGTGTGGAGGGTACGCAGGCAGCCCGGGGCGGCGTGGGCCGGGGAGAGGGCGGCGGACTGTAGCACCGCAGCGGCAGGTGGTGGACCAGTGGTTGGTGGAGGAAGGACGAAAGAACGAAGAAGGAAAAAAAGATAGATTAGACAAAAAAAGAAATGGATTGTGGAGATCCGAACCCGTTACACCTTGTTACTAGGAGCTCGAGCTTTGCTATTTCAATTCATAACTTCATATTATGTCTACAACACTGAACCTACTCTGAATTGATGAATCATTGAGAAAATTTTGTTTATATGATAGTTGTCTTCTATTAAACTGCTATAATATTAATTTAGGCGTCGCATTGCTAATGTTTTTTTACAGCTTTCCTTTTAGAATTTATATTCGATTTAGCCCAACTTAAAAGATTGTTTAAATTTATTGAATCGGTACGTTTTTTAATCACCTCAATGTGTATCAATGAAAACTTATCAATAGAATTAATTTAATCAAAAGAGATTATCTTTAATTTGTGGGGAAAAAAAAATAGATACAATAAAGGGTATTTTCATCATTTTCTTGTTTTTTAATTATTTTCTTTATATTTCATTTTTAGTCTTCACATAATTGGCGATGTTTCTCAATGATAAAGAACTCTCTCTCTCTTCCCCCCCTCCTCCCACAATGTGTGTGTATAATTTGAAATATTTTTATTTGCTATTTAATTTTCTTACATTTGATAAGGGAAAATATTTAATTATTAATAATAAATTATTATAATTAAATAAAAAAAAGATTGCTCTTGATATTATATTTATTAAAAATATATTATTTTGAAATATTATAAATTATATGAATAAAAATAGCAACTGCAATTAACAAAAAAAATAATAAATATATATTTATATTAATATTCGACTGACATGAAAGTATATATATATATATCATATAGTTATATTACTTTGATGCAAAAGTTTAAGTAACAATTCTTCAATTTTTTATATCTATTAAAATTTTATTTAGAATTAAACTAATAAATAATATTTATGAAAGTATTTAGATATAAAATATATTAAAAAATAACTACTTACTTAATCCTAATAGTATGCATGTTTTTTATTCATTATCTTGTCAATAATTTTTTATTATATTTATAAATTTTAATTTTATTTTATTTCGACACTTTAAAAATATATATTTTGAATAAGATTAAATTTCTGATAAACTTATCAAATATTTTATACGATATTAAAATTTATAAGATGTTTTAAATAAGTTCAGACGTCGTACTTCTTTAATTGCTGTATTTTTTTATATATATATATATATAATTGAAAAGTTGAGGGTGAAAGAGGATAATGGGGAACATTAGATTAGATGTGTGTGGGGGAGGGATGAGAATAAAGCTGTGTAGGGCGGCTATGTAATAAAGCATTTATAACAATAATTTAAGGTGGGGAGGGGCTGGGCTTCTAGACGGGACCCACAGATTAAAAGCGATTTTTTTAATTTTATTATAATTATAATTATATATTTTTTATTATTTAAAAAATTATAAATACAGTTTAAATTAGCAGTTGTAGAACGAAAGACTCTAATTATTACGATGAGATATTTTCTAAATTAATATTAAAAATAAATTATAAAAAAATATTTATAATTACAACAAATTTTTCTAAAAATTATCGTAATTTATAAAAAAAAAAAATTAGTATGATTTTGATGGGCAGACAATCATGTCTTTCCTGCCACCGCCAACCCCCCAATTTTTAGTCAAATACCAACACCTAAGCTTTACAATGCAATTCCCCACAAAAATCATCTTCTCCTATTTAATTCATCATTTCTCATTTATAACATGAAATTGTCAATACATGAAATTATTCAAAATAATTTTAGGTTTATTTCAATAACTTCATAGAATTATGTATTCTATACAATTGTCCATGGAAACTGCACCTTTGTACACCAAAAAGGGCATAAATATCTTTTTAATGATATTTAGTAAAAAAAATCGGCCCGAGTTTACGTTATATTTATTATCCGCTCAACTTTGGACTGATTTGCATCCAAATATGGATGGTTTTACAGTGGTCCACAATCATTTTGGTCCACGTGTAATTCATACTTGTAGATGCTCGTCTCCCATGTCCCAAGTGCAACTTTTTTTACCTATAGTATTTGTTACAAAATCATGGGGCAATTCTTGCACAAACCTGAACCAATCACATGTTCAATTTAGAGAAATATAAACTTTCAAGAATTTTTCCAAATTCATGCTATCTCCCTTATAAAATTACTAATTTAAGCATCTGACAGCAATAACCAGGGTCTGTGTACTGTTCTCATGTACTCCTTTATTGCAAATCACTATGAGAACTCACTTAAGTATTTTATATATCTTTCTGTACAAATTCAACTTCTTAAATAACGTCCAAATCCGAACACATTAAAAATAATTATAATATTTTTGACATGAATTCATTTGAAATCCATTTCTCGAATCCATAGGTTGAGGTGTAGTATAAGTTGATCCAAATAAAATGCCAGTTTATGTAGCTAACAAGGTGGGTGAAAGTCACGAAAGAGCCATGCACCTAAAAGAACACAAGTGACAAAGGGAATGATCACAAAGCAGTTCAGAAAAGTAGGAGATTTGTGTTGATCAATATGCATGCTTTTGTGAGGCTTCTTCCTATTCACATCCCCTTTCACTCCATTTTGAGTGACTTCATCTCTCATCAGTATCATCATTAGGGTATGTTTCCAGAACATAAGTATTTTTTTTTATTTTATTTTTGTAAAGTACTTCATACATTAAGATAAATAAAAAAGTAAACAGAATTCTACAACATAGATGCTAGTTAATTTCGTCCACAAAAGGTAACAAAGTAGAATCAGAACTAATACGGGTATGTAGGAGATCAAGATCACCCATCAAGTGGTCCGAATCAAGCTGTTTGAGACCTGAGAAGAAAGAAGCTCGTTAGGCTCGTTGGGTTGCCCCAACAAAGGCCCTTCAATACTTAAATCTATTCGAGAGTTTGTGTGATAGGGAGGAAAGCTTATAAAATTAGTGAGAAAGTAATAAACGACATATCGTTATCTAATATGTTTGAGGGTAGTTATAGGGTCAACTATCCATACTCATACAGATCCATATGTCATCATCTTGAACTCTCAAGTACAACGCCATCAGACGATCCTAGTTCTGAATCGGGTTGAATCGATGTTCGACACAACCCAAATGAAAAGAACGCAGATCTTAGACCCTGCTGAGTATTTTTAGTTCTGGGTTGGGGGGTATTATAGCTTTTTTTTAGACCTTGCTGAAATATATATATCCCCATCAAGAAACCATGATAAAACTAAAAATAGAAAAAACAAAATCAGTAGAAATTAACCCAATCCAGTTTGAGTGATCAACCCTCTAAATGAGAGCATGAACAGTGACGTTTACTTACCTGCTGATATAAATAATCTTTCAAAAAGTTAAACACTATAACCATCTAATGAGAGTATTTATCAAGAAAGCCAACAAGTCTTAACTTGGAAGACCTGTTGTTGTTGCATTAGATAGTGACTTCCACTGCCACAGAGCATGGAGCATTTTTGCACTCTTAAGGCTACCACATTTTCACAATGCAAACATAGTATCCTTTTTGCATGTGTGTGTGTGTAATGACTATTATACAGTGAGAAAAAAATTTAAAAAAAAAAGATTTTATTTTCTTATGTTTCTTCTTCCAAGAAATGTGGAGTGAAAAAACCCCCCACATTCCCTTTTTAAAGGGGAAAGAAGCATACACTATAAAGTATAAACTCATCCAAATCAGTGTTAGGAATTGCTTTTAGTCTAATTGTGAATTATTTTTTTTAAATAATTGCAAATCACAATATTTAAATGTATTCTCTTACGTCCATAATTACTCAAAATCTGTTTTTATTATAATAGTTTCGTGTCAATTAAAATAAAATATTATTCTTTTACTATTTATACTATTAAAATACCTATAAGATATTTTAAAAGTTATAACTTTTTCTCAAATATAACGTTGGGACAAGTTATAGATTTCAAATATGGGGAGCAATGAATGCCACACCACAATATATATACATATATATATAATTCTTCACTGCAATCAACTATTATGGTCAAAGAAAAAATCATGACGAATACCAATTAATCACGGCCCCACAAGAAGCTATTAGCTGTTGTTCATATAAGTGACGTCAACATATCGGTTATAGATAAAATCATAACAAATATTCTGACTGCAACTAAAAACTATGGAAAATATTGCTTAATGATGAAAATTAAGTCACATTGACTTTGTTTGACTATGGTTAATACTATTGATTTATCATAATTTTTAAATCAAGAGCATCTATAATATAGTGAAAAATCATTTTTTTGCAATCTGTGCTGTTTGTGCACAGAAATGGAACATAAACAGTTGCAGAAAAAAACAAGAATAGATGAATGATATGACACCATGGAAACCATATCAATTCAAGATTTCATCTCTTCAGCAATCAGATATTAACATCAACATTCCATTGCAGAATACAAAGAGGAATAATAGATCAATAAAGCTACACAGGAAATGTAGAAATTCCTTCTATTTTATCTTGCATATGAGAATTACAGAAACTTTTTCCCAGAGGGAAGAACACCTGTTTTGAAAAATACAAAAAATAATTAAAAAATTCTTTCTTCAGTCAAATCTTTCTACCAATTCTTGAAGTTGAAGCATGTGAGATTAGTCGTTCATTGATATATCGTATCGACAAGAATATTGAAAGAATATCAAACTAAGTGAAGATTATCTTCAAGCAAAGCTGTTTAAGCCACCATCTGTTCCTGCTCCATGTACATTTGATCAGCCCAGTAAGGCATAATATCATGAACGCCTCCATGCTTCTGCTCTGCACTGAATAGCCGGGTGCGACCGGAAGGGACGTCTTTCACCAGCGAATTGACCCAAGACACGTCTGGATCATCAATGTTCGATGAGATCATGGCTGCCGGTGCAGCTGTGTTACCACTTCGTATACCAAACGAAGCTGACTTCCGGAGTTTGTTGGCCTCGTCACCGTTGAACCCCCAGTCTAACTTCCCATTGGGAGAGCTCCAATCCGAGAGTTTGGATGGCATTAGACTAGGGGAATTTGCGGAACCAGAGAGGCTGGGGCGATAGCTAACTCCAGCTCGGTCGACAAAGCTCTGGCTGCGTTTTGTGAAGGCAGTTGACCTTGAGTTCATGACAGCCGCAGCAACAGCTGCAGAGGTGTCGAACCCATATGCGGAAGGCTTTCTTGCCGGTGAGCTAGAGAGTGGCGGGTAGCTCGCTCGAAGTTGGTTCATGTTTTGGCGAATTTGAAGCCCAGTCGGAGATTGCAACTGGGAGCTGGTTGTGTTGTTGATAGTAGGCGAGAGACCCTGCATATGAGATAGTAATGAAGGATCGAGTGATCCAAATACATCATCAAGGTTAGTAGGTTTTAAATCCGTGATTCTGCTGTACGGGGAAGAGAGGTTAGCCATCTCCTCTGCCAACTGCTGCCTTTGGTGCTGTTGTTGGGTTCGGATTTTCTCCAATCCAAGCATTTCCATATCAAGCTCAACGTCCCTTGCGCTCAAAGTGGTCTTGAGACGGCTGCCCGGGAGCTGCAATGTTGGCGGTGTAAGGTTCACCTTGTTCTGCCACATGCTTCCACCCATAGGAGAAGAACAATTAACAGAAGGGGAAACTGGCGGTGTCGATGTATTGGACAGGATCAACGAAGATGAACCAAGAGACAACGGACTCAATGTCGTTAAATCCATAGAATTAGCTGAAAGGGACTTCGGAGAAGGCATTGCTGAACCTGTAGAAGCATACAACGGGCGCAACTCCTCAGGTTTGTGTGCAAAAAAGCACACTTTCCGCGAGCAACCAGTCTCGTCCTTGCAAAGCCGGGTACGATATTGGGCCGGATGCAGCCAGGATTCAAAAACACCATGAGCATATTCACAAGCATCACCCTTTGCACAATTCCCCTTCTTGAACTCAGGGCACGGCACGCAAGTGTAGTTAAACTTCCTGGGATCGCGCCTCCTTGCGTTCTCACCCGGATGGACAAAAGGGCATTCCGTCCAGTCATGGGAGTAAGCCCTCGAGCAAGGCTTCACCTTGAAATTATACATCCTGAACTCATCAGTTCCATATATTCCAGTGTTGATATCAGGCAAAGATACATCCACCGGATACTCTTTCTTCTCAGCCCCTTCTTTCACTGCCTGAGGAGTCTTGCTTCCTTCTTCTTCGTCACCCTCCTCAGCCCGGCTGCCGGTTCCATTCAAGAGCATCTCCAGCATTCTCCTCTTTGAATTGCTGGAAGACTTAACACAAGGAGCAATCAGGTCGCCAGGTTTCTTCCCACAGGCATCAACAGCGCTGATATCACCACAGGCATCAATCAAGAGCTCAACAATCTCAACCGACGACCACGACCCACCGGCCGCAGCACAGTGAAGGGCCGTAGCCCCATCCGAGCCACATGCTCTGTTCACATCAACCTTGCCAGTTCCAATAATATACTTCAAAACCTCTGTGCTTCCATACAAAGAAGCAATCATGATAGGGGTCCTCTCTTCAAACCCCATCCTCTTAGAACCAAAGCTTCTGCCATACCAGAAGCTCCCCTCATCAAAATCACAACCCCTCTCCTCTACTTCACAAACAAAACCAGCCAAATCATCTGTGGCTGCCAATTCAAGCAATTTTGAGCAATTCTTGTGCAGAAACACGCTTTTATCCTCTTGAAACCCAGCCTCCATCTCCAAATTAAAAGAGCAATCTTCACTCTTGGAACCACTGCACATCAAATCCTGAAAAACAGCCCAAGAACAAAGAAATTCAAGACTCAGATACACAGCAAACACCAAATTCCACAAATATATGTAAACACCAATTACCTAACCAGAAAATATACTAAATCATTACACCTCATTCCAGAGTTGTCATACCCCCAAAAAAACTACTCTTTTTTCCACTTAAAAATCAATATGGACTCTTTCCACCACATAGCCAGGGTGTCAAAAGAAGCACTCTTTCAACAAATTCTTGAAACTTTTAAAAAAACAAGAAGCCCAAAAACACGACTTAAATCAAAACCCACATCACAAAAACTATCAAATCTTTGACACATACAACAAACCAATTCAACACACACCACCCCCTCCCTCAAACCCCACTCATAAAAATCAAGTCTTTAGTGTGAAAAAAGCATACCTCTGTATTCAAAAGGATAATTCTTTGAAATTGCAAAGACTTTGAGTTGAGAGAATCAGTGGGTTGTGGTTTAAGTTGTGAAAGGTGGAGTCTTTGAGATACATATATATACGCGTATATATATATTGCCTAAAAATTTACATAAAGCATGTGTGTGAGGAGGAAGGGAGGAGGAAAGTGTGACTTTTCTTCTTGCTTCTTTCTTTTTTCTTTTTTAAATTTCTTTTCTTTATAATTTCATGCCTTTTTCAATTGGTCAAAGTCAAAGTTCAAAAGAAGGGGTCTCCGTCTCCAACCTCTCACACACACTTCTTCTGTGCCTTACTTACTACTGATTCCATTTCACAAGAATGCAAATGCAAATGTAAATTAAAGTGAAATGTAATGCAAATTCAAACTCAAATGCAAATGCAGAGCGGGTCCCACCTGAATAGTTCTGCGAATCCAATTCCGGACCGCCATAACGGGTTTCTTGAAAATTCCGGCTGGCAGCGAGTGACATCACGCTCCCCGCCTTGTTTTTGTTTTTCAAATAAAAATACAACTCTGGTGATATTACAACCAACAAATTATTTTTTATAATTAAAAAAATTAATAATTTACTCATATATCTTTTAAAATGAAATAATTTATTTTTCTAGATAGAGATAAATTATTTTATTATAATTAACACAAGAAATAAATTATTATTTTTTATAAAAGAATAATATTTATAATATCACATAAAATAAATTGCATTAAACCCTTCAAATAATAGTTGTTCTTACTACTACTTCCCTTGCCGAGTAAATGATTACTTGAAAGAAAATAATAATTGCTACATGGAACTAATGAGTGGTAGTATTTTTAAACAAATAAAATCCATAGTTTGATATTAGAGCGTAGAGTTCATTCTAATATTATATTCAAATTCAGTAATTGCGTATTTAGATTTGTACTGAGTTTTGATTTGTACTGAATTTTGTGTGGACTGATGCAAGGAATCACACTCCTCAAATGTTCGTACTTGTACGAATCTACATATTCGAATTTTTGCCTTCCAGATGTTTAATGATCAATAGTGATGATAACAAGTCATCAAGTTGAGCCGAAACGAGTGCGATTAAATTCAAATAAAATGCGTGAAATTTTAGTTCTATTTGAGTACATAAAATCCTAGGAATGATATATTTGTCCTTTAGATACCTTACTGCCTGGATCCCATCAATATTTAATGGCCTTATGTTTGAATAGATTGAATATTGTTTATTCAAGAATTTAATAATTATAATGTTTTAATTATTTTAGGATGTACGATTTTGTTGTTATGTCTGCTTTTGTCAATGTATAATTGAAGTGGGCTTCACTTTCCAGCACGCCATTATATTATGAGATTTATGGAATAAAATTCTTTTAATTTTGAATTATCTAAACAAATTCAAAAGTTTTCACTTTATTTCATATATAAGAAGTAAACAAAGTTTTTTTTAAAAAAAAAAATCTAGTTTTCATTCATAAAATGACTATTTTTTATCCAATTGCTATATTTTTAGATAATATTTTATTAAAATTACACCCTTTTGATTATATATATATACACTTTACACCCCTAAACTATGCATAAAATGCATTTACACCCCTAAACCATAAAACGTATAAAATAGCCCTTTGTTATAGACACTACTTTTTTTTTATAAAACTGCCTTATTATTTATACCCCTAAAATATCTCTATTACAACCATTCTTCTAAATATAATCTAAATTATTATAAATTTTTTATTTAAAACAAACACTACCCAAAATTTATGATTTTTATGCTAAGTATAGAATCTGTATAAACTCCATAAATTTATAATTTTTATATTTTTTTATATAACTGGTAAAATATTTACATAAATTTTGCTTGTGCTATTATATACATTGATTTTTCTTAAAAATAAATTATCAATACAAATTTAAAATATTACATCGAGCATATATATATACATATATTGTAAAATATGCAAATTTATAATATAATTAATATAATATTCTATATTTTTTAAGTAATGATATGATATACTTTTATTATGTGGACATGTAATTGAATAAAAATTTATAAGTTATATAACATACTTTTTCTATAATATTATTGTCTTATGCATTAACACATATTTACATGTACTTTTTACCATTATTTATTTACTTTGTAAAATAGATTTACATGTATTGAGCTTGTAAATATTTTTTGTGTTCCATAATTTATATAAAAATATAAATTATAAGAATTATTTTTAAAATAAAATGTGACTACAATTTTAAATTTTTAAAAATAATTTCAGGGAGATACTTTGATAAAAATATATTTTGAGAAAT
The DNA here is from genome assembly GCF_000512975.1 of Sesamum indicum. Taxonomy (NCBI): domain Eukaryota; kingdom Viridiplantae; phylum Streptophyta; class Magnoliopsida; order Lamiales; family Pedaliaceae; genus Sesamum; species Sesamum indicum. The sequence continues at coordinate 12,942,555 of NC_026148.1, read as the reverse complement.
AAAATAAAATATACAGGGGTAAGTGAGAAGGGTATTTTTCTCTAAATTATTTTGTCATGGGTGTTTTTGTTTATCTTTTATACTTTAGGGGTGTAAATAAGATAAAATGCATAATTTAAGAGTGAAAAGCGTATTTAACCCTATATTATATTTACCGCCTTATAAATATAAAATTATTATATGAGAATGTCAAATAAGAGATAAAATTAAAAACTTATATACTTTTTTTTGCTGAACATCATCATTTTCATCTAAACCCTAACGGGCACTGATCAAGTATAAATAAAAAATTTTGGAGGGGGTATAAGTAGAAAATTTTAAATTTTTTCGAGAAAAAAATTGCAATTTGAATTTTTAAAGGGGGTCTACTTTGTATAATTAACCCTTACTTTTATTAATAAATTTTCAAGTTTAATTTTTTTAATAAATTTAACCTATTCATTCTTAATTCATATTATTTTCTGATACCAAACAAAATAAAATATTTACACTTCACTCCCCTTCTGCTAATATCAAATAACTGTAAGAAAATATATCTCTATATATGTGTATATTAATCTTCAGTTAAACCAAACAAATTCTTAGGATTCAGTGTTGACATCTATGGTATGACCTCATCAGCGAAAACGAAATCATTGGACAATAAAGAAAAAGACAGTGGAAGTAGTGGACGCGGTGGGAATTTCCAACGGATATGATTGATGCACGCGCTGTTGTGGGGTCCAGCGCCAGCCCCCCAACAGTTTATCACGTACGCGCATATTCACAGTACTATTTCCACTTTGGATCATCATATTCAATTTCTCCCACGTTTTCAATGCGTTTACTCCAAATACACTTCATTAGTGGATAACCTTGAAATTTAGGACAACCTCTGTTTTGTTTATTATGTTTACTACAACTAGAGTGTGTTGGCACGTTCAAACGAGTGTGCATAATTAAATAAAAAATATAGAAAATTAAAGTCAGTAAAAAATTAAAAAGAGTGGGCGATTTGAGGGTTTAGAAGAGCGAATTGAGATGTAGAAGAATGACTAGTTAACAAATAAATAAATTAAATATTTAAAAATATATAAATTAGCGTATCAGAGCATGCTCTTAAAACCAATGTATATTCATAAAATATTTATTAATACAGTCCTCAAGTTGGTAAAGAAAATTGAATTCTCAATCGTATGATAAGAAACGACTTATATTCTTACGAACTAATACCAACAAGTACGGCAGTAAATTCTCATATAAGACCCAATAGGTATTTTTCTGGTGAGGTGGTTTACAAGAAATATAACATTTGATCATGGCTAATTGAGATAGATAAATAGCCATAGCAAAGAGTTATTGATCACATTCACACAATGATTTTTGACCGTGGTTTTTGCGAGGGTGGCTAAAAGTCATGACAAATATTTTTACCATGACTCTTGACTATAGCAAATAATATTTTATAGTGGAAAAACTATTTTTTTTTCTTGGTTGTTTTACTTAATTATGGTTAACAATAGTTATTTATTACAACTTTTAACCATAATTTTCAGTATTATAGTTAATAGTATTTTTTTTTCTAATGATATAAAGAACATTATTTGGCGTGGTATGAGCTTTGGTAAGGTGCTACCTGGCCGTTAACAAACATATATTGATTTTGTGTCAAGAATTGGGACATTTATCATTGGATTTATGATGCAATGAGTGTGTCTTGCTTGACTTATTTCAAGAAAAGATCAAACTCTATTAATTGGAATGATTATTACATCATTAAATTAATATATCAATGATTAAGTTACTAGAACATTAGTTTATAGAGCATGTGCCCAAATACAGGAAACATAAATGGAATTAGCTAATTAAGTGTTCTCATGTGTAATGGACTAGCTAGAACCCATTTATATATATATACTAGTTGTTGTGGTACGTAATTTTTGCGTATATATCATAAAATAAAATTTTTATGCTTTAAAATATATTAACTCAATACATTACATTAATAAAAAAAAAGATAGAAAAAAATAATTTATCGATTAACGTAAAATTTGAAAAGTTGAATAAGTTAGTTATTTTATTATAAATAACATTTTCTTACGTCACAAAAAAATAGTGCAACGGTGTCATTAACCAAAAGACTTTTATTTTTATATTAATAGCTTTTCCAATTTGATTTTATAGATTTCCTCAATAAACTTGTTTCGTTTCACTGTGACAACTATTTCTATAATTTTATATTTTTAGAAATTATTATATCTCTTTGAGCTTTTTAATTCGCATCATTGGAATTGAATATCACGACAATTATTGATTGGGAGCAGTGCTTAAAGTTGGCAGGCTTTATGTCAAATAACACAATTGTGGGATATTTCATGAAAGAGACGTTGATAAGAGATGGAATTATTTTCTGGTATAATTTAATTAAGGAAAATTATATTCCCCTCCCTTAAAGTTTGGTGTAATTATACTTAATTTTTTTATAATTTGAAAAATTATATTTAGCATGCTTGATATTTGTTTTCATTTAACGAATGAGTCCCTCCGTTAGTCAAAATTTACCAAATTTGTTTATACTAATAAAAAAATCAGAAAAAATCTGTTAACCCCTGATTGACTTGTTATTGACTTGTCATATAAATTTTTTTATGATTAAATTACCCTTATATGCCTTCACGTGTCAATGCATTTGAAGAGGTATATCTTCACGTTTTAGACCGAAAAAAAATATTTGACCTGCAATAAGTCAGTTTTTTTTTTTTATTAATGTCAACAAATTTAGTGAACTTTGACTAACAGGAGAACTTATTTGTTAAATGAAACTAAACCTCAAGGGTGTCAAATGTAATTTTTCAAACTATAGAGGATCTACATATAATTAAACCAATCTCAGGGGATGAGAGTGCAATTATCCCTTTAATTAAAGATGAATTTTAATTTCTTGAATTTTTATTTAGAACTATAATCTTTTATGAAATTATGATAAATTTCAAATTTACTCAATGTAAAATTATTTGAAATCCTTTTTCTAATTTTTTCTGCTCAAATCCAAAAATTTCAATCTAAATATAGCATAAAGGAAGAGTACTCCCACTAATAGTGGGAAAAACTCATTATTTATTCAACCAATATCTACGCTATTAATAAAATATGGGTGGCTTTTTTGTGTGTTGTAATCTATATTAATATGACAAGAAATAGCCCTCACATTTATAAATGGTGGTTAATGACATCATTGCATTAATTTTTGTGAATTTGAAAATGCCCTTCAATTCATAAGATAATTAATTTATTCTACTTTTTAAAATTTACATTAACTGATAAATTAATTTTTTTCTTTTTTTAAATATAATGTATTGATTTATAGATTTTACTCTTATTTATGATATATTTTAAAATATAAAAGATTATTAATTATCTATATATCTATAAAAAAAAAAAAAACAATTTGGGTTGAATGCATATGTTCATTACAAACAGTATGGATGAAACAGGCCCAACTAAACTTGGGTTGGGCCTATTTTGGACAATCAGACAAATGGGCTCAAAACAAAAGTAGCCCCTTTTTTCCGTTGATAGTAGGGTAAATTGTAAACATTTTTGCCTTGTTCGTGTGAAAAATATCTCATGAGTTTGAGTTTCGGATGTGAGCTAGAGAACTAGCTTTGAACTGTCGTGAAAAACCAAACAAATTGTAAGCTCCCTTGTTAGTTTATTATCTAGGGTTAAATACATCGTGTATTTTGTTTTCTTGTTCGATTACTTTTTTCCCTTTTTGTCTATTTCTATGTTACGTGGAGGATTGTTGCATTTAGTCTTATGTTTTTGTGTCTTTCTAGATCTTCGGTAATATTCTTGTAAATTTGTAGTCTTACATGTTGTTTTTTATTGTTTAAATTGTTATTCTCTATTAGTATGTACGACACTTGATTTGGATCGAGGTTATATCTGAGCTAGTTAATGACATGGATAGGTAACCTCGATTAGGACATGGATGGTCGACATTTGAGAACAAAAAATCGTTACATTCAATAAGGTGGATAGCAGGCGATAACCCTTTAATACTTAAGTTAAATAAGTGCAATCAATAACGTACCATCTATCATGAATAAATACTGGTACTTATAGAAGGTCCTATATAATACAAATCCTCATGCAATATTTGTGCCTCCCATTGGAGGAGGCGTGATTTACGGTTCTCATAGCAGGCTGTCGGGCCAATTAAATTAAATGTGATCTGATCCGAATAAAAACACGCGGATTTTCTAACCTAATTTTTCATATTCTTATTCCCAAAGATTTTTTAGGGTATTTTTAATAATTTCAAGTTTATTTGTATCTTTAAAGATTTTTTTTATTTCAAGATTTCGCAAAATAGAATATGTTATATTATAATTTCCACAAAGTATAGTTTGGGTTTGAATCCAAAATAGAGGTAAAAAATCCGATCCGACCCGTTTGAGCCCAGCAACCGTAAACATTTCTCCGGATTCAATTGGGTTGGAATTGAAATGGGTCGAAATCATAAGGCAAAAACAACTTCTCCCCTTCTATGGGTTATTCGTACTAGTTATCGTAGCACGTCGTCTCTGTATATATAATAAATTATTTTAATATTTTAAAATATATTATAAATAAAAATAAAAATATAAATTAATATATTATATTTTTAAAAAGAGAAAGAAGAAAAAACCCAACTTAAGTGTATTATCAATATAATAAAAAAGTTGGTGTAGTAGTGCCACAACTGCCATTTGTGAATGAAAAATATCTTTTTTTTTATTTTTATTAACTAAAAGTTATGGCACTCCTTTCCCTGCATACATATAATAAATAAAATATATAAACCAACATATCATATTTTAATAAATAAATAAATAAAAGAAAATTAACTTAGGGATATTATTTACAAAAAAAAAAAAAAACATGGTGGGTAGGGAAAAACCACACCACCGTTTGTGAGTAAAGAGTAGGTGTGTAGGTTTTTTTTTTTTATATAATATTTTCAATTAAAATCCACATTTTTGTAATTTAGCTATATTTATATAGTGCTCATTCATAGTACAAATTAGACGAAATTAAACCCTACTACTTCATATCTTAGTAGCAACTAGCAAAGTCTAGAAATCCACACGGGTTTATCAAATCATCAGGGAAAAAAAAAAAAAAAACCCAGTAAATTACATCAATACCCTTTAAAATTAGCCCATATTACACAACCATAGGCACATCCCCTATAAAGGTATTAGTATAATGTACTACATAAGATGTTTGTGTAAAATTTCGTCACTGAATAAGATGTACTTTATAATTATAACTACAACCTCAAAAGGTATATTTCTAATTTTAAAAATAATAGAAAATATTTAGGGTTAACTACACGTAGACTCTCTCTAAAAATGTGAAATTAGAATTTTCCCCAAAAACATTTTGAAATTATACTTACACCCTTCGAAAATTCACTATTTACACTTGACTCTCTTTTGTTAAGATTTAGACAAAAAAAATGCTGATGTTAGCAAAGAATTGCATAAATTTTCAATTTTATCCATCATTTAATATTTTTATGTAATAATTTCATAAGGAAAAAATATAATGATGTTAACCCCACTCCAGGTATATTATATTTATCCCTTTCTAGGTACAAAAATATACATAAAACTATTAAATGAGGGACCAGAATTAAAAATTTATGTATTTTTCTATACTTTCATCAGTCATTTCCGTTCGAACCCTAATGAAAGGGATTTAGGTATAAATTGAGCATTTTTGAAAGGAATGTAAGTATAATTTCAAATTATTTTAGAAAAAAACATAATTGAACATTTTAAATGGCGTCTAAGTGTAATTATTTCTAATATTTATATAATTAGCCTTAAATTCAGGGGTGTTAATGCAATTTATTAAAAAATTTATCTATTTCAAAATTCAACCACATGTTGCAAATAGTCAACAAGAAGTTGTGTCCTGGAAACCATTTTGATAGCTGATGTCCCAATCAAAATAAACGCTTGACCTCTCACTCCACCAATTGTTATCCAGATCACAACCTTATCTTCCACGCACTGAAATAGACACTTTTATCACACTCACAGTTTTAAAATCAATGCTTTGTCCCCTCCATTCACCACTTCTGATTCGTGCTGCTGTAATTAGTGGCACGCTCGATGTACGTGTAAAAATATTTAAAAATTATATAAAAATTAATTTTGTATTAAAATTTCATTTACATGATTTTTTTTGTAAATAAAATTTTTTAATTGTTTATTTGTATGAAATACGAAAAACGAATATAATTTTAAATTGAATTTTGAGATAAAAATAAATAAATTTTTAAAGGAAAAATGTGAAAAAAATAGAGTAGAAGAGCGAATAAAGCAAAAACTAAATAAATATAAATAATTGAGGGAAAAGTTAAATTTTTTCGATTAAGTATTGTTGGAAGTTGAAAGGCGAGAGGAAAAAAAAAAAAAAAAGAATGCCGGATCTTTGGTCATCAAAATATCTCTTCAATTATTAAAAGAGTATAAATAAATATAAATTATTACCATATTTATGTTTTTCATATGTTATATATATATGTTAAAATATTATTATTTAATGATTAACAGCTTAAATTTTTAAATAATATAATCATTTAACTAAAACCGTTCTTTCTTTTCTTTTTTTTGTTTCTCACATCTCCAATTATTTGATATTTTTTCTCTTCTAGCTATATACACTTTTTAAATTATGGAATTTTTTTACTTATCATAATTTAATAAACACATCAAAATAATATAACTCACATTTATTAAAAAAAAAAAATCTCGATACTCACAACAATGGTTAATGACATTACTGCACTAATTTGTAAATATAACAATTATACTACTAATTAGATCCTTCTAAACTTATAATTATATATTTTATGTTTAACAAAAGTAACTGCACATTATTTTCTGATCCCATTATACCAAAAATTAATAATACCTTAAGTTATTTTTTAAAAATATAATTTATTAATTTATATATTTTATTTTTATTTATAATATATTTAAAATTATTAAAAAATATTTATTATACATAAATAAAAATAATATACGACGACAGCTAATTTTAAAAAATTTAAACACACACATTGAGGGCGACAATGACACTATCGCTAATAAAAGCTGAGGCAACCCACCCAACCACCGGAAAGCTCGTGGAGCACGTGCTGCTATACAATTTTAATTTAAAGCAGAGGCTGACTTTTTTCTGGTCCTCAAATTACCTCTTTATTCCTATTCGGCCCCTTTTTTGTTTAATTCTTCCACTTTTATTATTATTATTATTATTTTTGTCTTTTTTCCTCGTCACAAATGAGAATTTGGTTTTGTGATTAGTGATTTACAATCGAGGTTTCTCTTATATGGTAAGGTTGATATCTTGTAATTTTTTATTTAGTAAAAAAAATTGAGTTTAAATTCCATTTATTTGTTTATTTATACAATAGTTTATATTTTATTGTCACGTTGCTTTATTTATTATGAAATTATTGATGGATATGTATATATATATATATATATATGTCAGGATTTTTAATGTTTTTGATGTGAAGTATTATGTACTTGTGTTATATCGTGTGGGATATTATTTAATCTGATTTCATATGAGTTTTAAATTTTATCTTAAAAAAGACGTATTGTTAGGGAGATGAGGTTACAGGACTTTTGAGTTGTTTGAGCTTTTTGTTTGCTTGTGTGGGATGCGTGGAAGTATCGTACCACCCACCCCCACCCTCCTCCCCGGGCGAGAGGCTTTGGACGGGCGCATGGCGTTGTTCCCATATACAACATGCAACGTGGGATGCAATTAGTGTCCGTTGCGCGATGTACAGTTTTCTAATTTCGTATGAACACCAAAGGATTTTGTCCTGTAAGGAATAGGAAAAGGAGGTTTTTGAGTTTATATATCGTTTGTCTATGATCAATATAGGATGCACGACAACATTATCAAATTCGATAATGTGCCGTATGATTTAACTGATCGATTTTATTAAAAATAAAAGTGAAAATAAGATGTTTGTTGTATGCTCAATAATCACCATCATTAATCCACTTAATTAATCATTAGTCTTATCAGGGAAAAGAATCATTAATTTTCTACTTTTAGATTAGAGTGGGGTTAACTTTTTCAGGTGGATTTTCACTTTTGTAAGTCAGTCAAAGCAAAATAAATAATATTGACATTGTACCTAAATTTTTATTTGTTTGACAATGGGGGAATTCGAATATTTCATTTTTCTTCTTATATATATAGAAATATTATTTTTTAAAAACATTAAAATGCTTATTCGAAATTTTATTTCAAGAAAACTCGTCTGGTTTTTCTCACAAACTTAGACTTAAAATTAATTAATTTAATAAAATATAGCATATTCACTTAATAATATACTGATATGACACTATTGATAATCTAAAATAATATTAAATACAAATATTAGAATAAAGAGTATATTAATGAATGTGGCACCACTAATAATAAAACAAATACATTAAAATAACTGATGTAAACATATTAAAAAGAATAAAAAATCTCACTGTTGGTTTCACATGTTAGTTTTATTTATTACGATTTTCTCATATATATTACATCTTACAAGTTGAAATTTTTCCCCATGTTAGTCCCCACGTGCATAATTGTCCAATGATTGATAAAAAATGTATAGAAATGCTAACAATTTCGTTAATTATTGAACGAAAAATGCACGTGAGGGCTAAAAAACATTTCAAATTATGGAATGCCATATGAGAGAATTTTAACAGATGAGACTATAGAGTTTATTAAAAAAATATCTGATTTTCATGTCGGGTTTAGGAACAAAGCTCTTATCAAATAGACTCCTCTCCATACACGTAATTAATTCAACTAAAGTGAAACGAATAATGATATATGGCGCAACATGTTTCGGAAAAGTCTTATTAGCTTTTGCAACATTCGATCTTGAAAGTCAGCACGATTCATCTATACTAATATAAAAAGAAGAGGTCATATTCACTATCAATTTTTTGTAAAGTCAAAAATACCTCTGACTTATTCAGTTTACATTAACTAATTATAAAGTAATTTTGTTTTCTTTCAGAGATATAAAGCGAGTGCACCGAAAAAGAACGGGAACTGGGTCGATCTATTCTATGGCGAAGCATCCGAAGCATAACTGCACACTCACACGATCTTTGCCGAGAGATAGGAGCATTCGGCTTTTTGTAAGACCAACAATCCGGAGAAAAGGGAAAGTTGCACAATTCCAATTCAAGTTGACGAGGGACAGGGGCGATGAAAGAACTAAACTAGCTCCAAAGGCCTTCCATTGCTTTTTCTTTTTCAATATAATACATTGATATATATTTCATTCTTACTTATAATATATTTTAAAATATAAAAAATTATTTATTATATACACACAAAAACCAAGATTCGTATTTTAATTACGGGATGAAATGCATTCGAATCTGACCGTAGTCCCAATCACCCCATAAAATTGACCATTACCTATAAAATCAATAATTATGATCCACCCATATTTCTGTTGATGCTTCCGTCCAACATAATACTACGTAAATATCACATTGCACGACAACAACATTAAAGACACACGAATTCGTGTTCACATTTATAACTCTGTCCTGACGCCAGTGGTTGAAATATCACAATTCAAATGGAAAACATATGACATAATTGAGATGGTCCCTCTTAATTAAGTAATAAAAAAGTACGCAAAGAATGATCGCCACTTAGTGCTATATATGTTAGTTGGCAGAGTTGAGAGCTCGTAAGTATGTGATAGTAGGACTCAATTTTTACTTATATAATTCTCATATTTTATCATATAATTATAAGTCGTTAGTATCAAATTTATCAATACAAGACTAAATTTATCTAGAAAAAAGACTAAATATAAAATAATCAAGACTAAATTCATCAAGAAAAAGATTAGATGTGTAAATAGAGTAAGTTTTAGGATAAAAAAATGTTAATAACATATAATGTGTAAATTGAGCCGTGGATATAAATTGACAGTGGCCGTTTTCAAAGACTACATATAATGGTACGACTTTCTTGTTATCGAGTAGGATCCACATCATTAATATTTAATATCATTAATTTTAAAATAATTATGATCAATTAAAGAATTAAGAGGATTTGATATTTCCATTTTGAAAAATGATATCCCTACTCTACATTGACTTTGTACTTAAACAATTTACGGTATCGCCCATTACTTTATGAGATAATATAATTTATTAAATAACCACATTATTCAAAAATTTAAAACGATTAGAAAGAAAATTATTTAATATAAAGATAAACTACAACTATTTTTTCAAAATTTAATATAATTACGAATTTTCTCTTATTATTTGAAAAATTATAAATACCCTTCTCAAATAAAAAATAATTGTGTAGCTCTTAGACGGTGAAATGAACATTACTACTTTATCCTTGATGAAATATTTTAAAAATAAATATTGAGGGTAGGTAAAATAAATAATCTATAGGGAATATTAGTCCATATAATAATATTTTAAAAATTTATAATCCAAAGAGCATTTCGATCAATTGATCATATGAAAATTGGCTCGTCGTTAGATGAATATTAAAATTAGGAGAAATTCGTAATTTCTCAAACAACGAGTAGGTATTTGTAATCATGTCAAATCTTATAAGGGGAGGTGGTAGATAATTTACGCTTAATATGAATATCTTAACAAGAGATTCAAACTCAGTATCTCTTATTCGGTCTGGTTCTCATACCATATAAAATGAATATTTTATTTAAAAATTTAAATTGTTAAAAAAATCATTCTATATTAATATAATTGTAGAATTATGCAGCCGACCAAATTTAGCATTATTTAATGAATAGTCTTATATAGAGACTATGCAGTGAGTCATCATATTATCCGGATCTAAAAAAATATCCCAATTCCAGTCAATCATGATCATAACTATTCCAGTTACGATAGAAAATATATGAAATACTCAACGACTCATTATCATTGCAATTTCTGTTGTATTTTTAATTTTATTTCACATATACACTAAACAAAATATAACATTAATTAGTGATAAAATATTAAGTGACGATTTTTTTAAAATTATCACTAAAAATATGTATTAAGTGACTAATTTTAATCTTATTATTATATAATTATTAGTGACAACTGACAAAACTTGTACATAAAGTTGTCACTAAATACAATAAATACTTGTTGTATGTCGTCATTATATATGTGACACTAATTATATTTATGACAACTTTTCGTGCACATTTTTTTGTCACTAATTCTTTGTAACAACAGTTATTACAAAATAATAATAATTATTAAAATCTTAAAATTCATTATTGTGATAAAATAAATAATATCGTCACTAAATATATATAACTAGTGACTGTTAAAATTTTCATTTCGTATTTTTTCCCCCTAATTCTATTTTCTTGTAGGAATATACACGCCATGCACATGTACAAAATGTTTTCTAAATAAGTTTGATGACGTAATGTTTATACACATGATGCATACATATAAAATATAATAAAAGTCAAAATAGAAAATTCAATCCGCTGACAGCTTTCCTTTTGTGTAATTATATAGACGTACATTAATAACAAAGAGGCCACAGTATCCAACATGTGTTTCATAAGCATGTTTGTTTGTCCTCAATAATTATTGTAGTTGGGATTGACCTTAACGCATAAATAATAATAAATAAATAGAAAATATCATATAAAAATAAGTCATAATCGACGGTTGTTGTTGTTGTCAATTTTCTTACAATGTTTGTGATTAAAATAACATTAGTGGTAGTTAGAACAAGTTAAATAATTTATAGTACAATAGGAAAAGTTGAGCACGAAATTATATTACAGAACAAGACGGGCTTGATTTATGGCTTTTGTGAAAGTAATTATCCGAAGCATTTTGAATATTTGACAAATTAATTAACTTTATTTCACAAAATAAAATTCATGGTCATGTTATATTTGATTTACGATTTTTATTTCACGTTCAGTTACTAACATAAGAAATATGATTTTTTATTATGGTTAATTACTATGGTAAAATGTAAAATATTGTGCGGGCTATTAATTAATTACAGCTGCACAGTAACTGTTAATTGTTGTTTTGCAAAGGAGACCAAAAACATTTGATATAGTTAAAAATTGTGGCAAAATATTTCAATCATAGATAAAACTGTAGCGAATGTCGATTAAGAGTGGTCAAAATTTAATTATTCGTATCGAATTTGTTTGGTCATGATAAGTAGTATTGATTTACTACGATAGTGTAAGGGATAATCATTTTCTATTTTATTTTAATTTTTGTAGTGCACTCTCGACTAATCAAAATAAGAAAGAAAGGTTATCATCTCTTCAACTTAATATGCTGCGGGTTAAACAGTTAAAATGACACACAAAGACAAGGTTCAATGTCGTTTTTTTTCGCCCCGACAACTCTACTATTGCAATTATTGATTTTGAATCTAAGTATAGGCCTTGGAATACGTGGATCTATATATCCTCTGACACATTGACCCCTGCATTTACTAGGGACCTCCATAAAAAAAACGTGTGATTTATGATTGTGTATTCTTAAAAAAAACATATATATAATTATTAAGAAAACTTACTCAAATTCCCGAAGGTTTTCACCATGAAAATAACCACAACAAGCCTAACAACTGGTGATGCATGTTATTTCACTATCCAAATCCAGAAGGCATAGATCCCATGTCAGATAGCAGACATTTGGGTCACCAAGCAAAGTTATATATTTATTTCGATTGACTTGTTACTGAATTATTGGAAGTTAAATATTTCTTTTCTGACTAGGTGAAGATATACCTCTTCATATGTATTAATAAATCAAGATGTATAAGGATAATTTGATCATTAAATTTTTATTTAACCTACTATAAATTAATAATAAATCAATCGAGGGTAAATATTGATTTATAACCGATTTTTTTAAATTACTATCAATAAATTTGATAAATTTTAATTAATCAAGTGACTTATTTGTGGGATGAAAGCAAACATTAGGGTACTAGACATAATTTTTTAAATTACAAAGGGTTAGTTCGGTCCATATCCGATGTGGGCGTTAGAGCATTAAAAGGACCTTTCCCTAGTACGAGAGGACCGGAAAGGACGCACCTCTCCCTATATAAAATGCAAGGCGACTTTCGTAAACATGTTTTGGTACTATTATCCTCCTTAACAACCTGCAATTAGAATGTTTGCCTTCAATATTGACTCTAAGACATAATTATAATAAAACAAACTAATGAATAAATAACTCAATATTAAATTTTGTATAAATAAATATATTATTATAGACCGTTGATATTAAATTACGTCGTACTTTTATTTTAATTCAAAATTTAGAAAAATACTATAAAAAAATTATATTTTTCGTACATAGCACGAGTTTCATGCTAGTATTTAATAAATTTTTTTTTTACTGTGTTTATGATTAAAGTAATACTTTTTGGTCTTAGAATATATTAAAAAAAAATAATAATAACGTGAAAACAGGAAAAGTCGGACACGAAATTGCAAGAGACTCGACTCTTGATTGATGGCTTTTGTTAATGTTAATTATCCTCAAAAGCATTTGAAAATTTCGGAAATTAACTTTATTTCTTCAAGATTTTATTTTATTTTATGAAAATGGTGATTATATATTATATTAATATTAATAAGTTGAGAAATATATCAATTCAATTAATAAATTTATAGGCAATAAATATATATTAAGTGAGATAAACACCCGTACGTCTGATGAGACTAGAACACATGATCTTTAACTTATTTATGAGATTTCAATCTTAATTAATTTCTTAAGAATTTAGCGACTTTAATTAATTTCTTATAGTCAAAATCAGCTGAAAGAAAGATAGTCGATTTGTTTTACTTAATTTATGAGAAAAATGCAAGCAACCATCTGTGATATTGTAAATGAGCAAATTACCCTCCTATAAAAAGAAAATATCAACTTGACTCCTTGATTTTCTAAAATACAGCGATTTACCTTTTTAAATAGGGAGGTAAATTGTTCCATTTTAAAAAATAGAAGGGCATAAATTGCTATTCTTTTTTATAAAGGGATAATTTGCTCATATGCAATATCATAAGGGGATAAATTGTTATCACTCCTTAACTTATATTTGATTTGCATTATTAGTCGCAAAAAAGTTTTTTTTTTTTTTTTTTTTTTTTTTTTTTCTGATTGCATAAAAGATTATTGTTTTTTTTCTTTTATATTCATTTACCAATAAATATATGAACGATTTTAAAAATATTTGCATAGAATACTAAGAATAGTGCATTTCTTTTCTTTCGCATTCATACTTATTAATAAAAATAATATTTATTTATTTATATAGTGATACATTAAAAATACTAAAATATTTTTTTTCTTCTTAACAGATAAATGGGGAAAAAGCAAAATAATAAATACTTTAGTATCTAAGATAATAAATTAAAAAATAATATAATAACAATATGTCGTATAAGAATTAAAAAATAAGCAGGAAAAAAATCCAAAAAAAGACCAAAAAAAAAAAAGAAGAAAATATTTGAAGGACGAAAAAAAAAATTGTATTATATATGTGGTGTTGTCGTAATTTTCAATGTATTTAAGGGGTCAAAACGACATTGTTTTTGTTGATATATTTTATTCTATTTTTTAGATATTTTAAAATATAAAAAATTATTTATGATATGCAGATAGAGACAATGTGTTATATTAAAAAAATATAATAAAAATGGTTAATATACATTTTACTCTCTAAACTATTCTTTATGTAATATTTACCCCCTAAATTAATAAAAATAACACTTATCCCCTAATTAGATGAAATTGTCTCTCATGCCTTGAATAATTATATTATTCCTTATATTTTAGTATTTTATATATTAAATCATCACCAAATTATTTTCTAACTAAAAATATTTTTTAATAAGTGAAGAATTTAAATTAAAAGCGGAGTAATAAGTTATAGATCCGCAAAAAATTAATATAATACCTTTTGACAAGTATACTGTTAAAAAGAAATTGAGAATATATATACTTAACCAAAAGTTAAACACTTTAAGAATAAATTAATATTTTTTTCCATATTTTCTAAACATATATATTTAATATGATATGCTTTTCCATATTTTCTAAACATATATATTTAAGAAACATATATATAATTATTCATTTTTATATAAAAGATTAAATAGTTAATAACTTAATCTTATTACCAAATCAAGAAAATCTTTTACATGAAAGTTCTTTTTATGTATTTATTTGTACTCATTAATTCATTACTTAATTTGAGTATGTAAAATATAATAAAAATTGAACTATTTAATTAATAATTATATTGTATTTCATTATAATTAAAATATATTTTCTAAATTAAGAATATTTTAATTAAACATAAAATATATATATATATATAATATAAGGACAGTATTATTCAAATTTTTAATTGACGGGAGTAAATGTTATATTTATTATTTTAAAAATTAAATATTTTATCAAAAATAAATAAGAGGGCAAAATATATATTTAACTCCTAAAGAAAACTTTAGACGACATGCAACGTGTCTTTACGTCCTATCAAGCTAAGGCAAAAGCGACATCGTACTTGTTTGTTTCTGCTCATGATCCATGAACCATGTGATGATATTTAAAGTTCAGCTGCGCCCAAAATCTAAATTATGTCGACATCTGTTCAGATTATATTTAACTAGTTATTATTGTACGTGATTTTTTGAGTATATAAAAAGAATTTTGATGTGAAAAATATGATGAGAAATAAATGTAGAGTAGTGGGTAGTTAAATGGAAAAAAATATAATTATAAGATTATTAAAAAATATTAAAATTACTAATCGACAATAATAATTTTTGAGCAAAATAAATGCAAGAGACTGCACTGAAAAAATATTAATAGGCGAAACATTATCCTAAATAAATAAATAAACAGAACAATGAGATCCTTGTGAATTATTGAGGAGGAGACAGTGATCTTCTTTTTTTAAAAAATTTTGAAAATCATATTTTCGATCTGTTAGTATTTTCACATAAGGTAAAATGCAGTCCATCCATTTCTCAGTCGACATAGATTTGTGTTATGCTAAAAAGGCCCGCACGTGCGAACTTGTTGCTTGTTGAAGTTGACGTGGGGAATAGAACGTGAAATTTGTGTGGGATTTAAGTGTGGCGGAGAAGAGATTTGTGTGGGATTTAAGGTAAAATGCAGTCCATCCATTTCTCAGTCGACATAGATTTGTGTTATGCTAAAAAGGCCCGCACGTGCGAACTTGTTTCGTCCACACAAATTTGTATATAAATAGAGACCAGCAAATTTTCATTTGATATTATTAAGAATAATAATATATGTCTTTTTTTAAGGAATCATAATATATTTAGGATAATTATATTTACACCTCTTGATTTATAACTTATTTATATAAATTATTTTTATTTTTTGAATAATTACACATATACCCATTGAAAAAGTCGATTTCGTTTACACAAACCACTCATACTTTCTGAAAAATTACACACACGCACCCTCTAAAAACGTCAATGTTATTACACAAATTATTTTTGTTTTTTTGTTGTTAGAGGTGGTTTTTGTAATTATACAAAAGACAGAAACCATAGATCAGAATGTGTAAATATAATTATTTTACATAACTTTGTCGGGTTGGATCCGACGAACTAATATAGACGATGAGACTTTATAACTCTAATTTTCTTAATATGCATTAATTAGCCTCATGTTGGTACTAATCAATGTACAATTAGTTAAAATACAGCTATGTACTATAATAATACTCAATTAATTTAGGATGATGATCGAAATTAAAGTCGTCATCTTGAAGACTTTAACGACTCTCCTAATTGCGATTTTCCCCTAGGGCCCTTGGTCCTAATGTAAAGTCTATATTCATCAAAGGTCATGGCTGAGTACAGTGCGGGGCTGTCCGGTGTCACCAGTTCCTTCGCTGGCTTTATCAGTAAATCGCTCTTCGGATTGTAGAAATACGCCAGTGAAATGCGCTCTTGTGCTGAATTCACAATCACTCTGTGCTCCACGCTTTTGTAAGTCGCATTACTTAGTACCTGATTGCATTTGTTAAAAAGCAAAAATAAGTATATTAGTTCCACTATAAAAAATAATATATTATTCCCCACATTATAAATATCAACGAGTATACAAATTAATACAAAAATTTAAATTTTGACTATAGTTAATCAACATTCATTATGGTCAAAATATTTATCATGATTTTTAATTATGACTAATATTTTAGCCTTGATGGTAGAAACAACGGCTAGTACTCATTGCACAACTGTGATTAATTAATATTAATCATGATTTTTTTATTTAATTATAATAATTAATAATAACAAAAATTCATATTTCTTGTATAGGTGTAAGATTTAGATTAAAATTAAAAAAAAAAAACCAAAGTCAATTACAATCAAAGTATTCGCCTCTCGATAAAGAATTTATTAGATATATAGTATTTTAAATTATATTTTAAAAATTTCTAATTTGAACTTGATTCAATCAAATTCGATTAGTCAAATTCAAAAATAACTACTTGACTATTTTATAATTGATCATGCTCGTTCAAATATGAATCATCATACGATAAGTTCAGATTTTTACTTATTCTATGATAAATTTAGTCATGCCTAAATTTTTAATTAGAGAAATACTAATTAATTACATGTAAAAGTATTCCATCCCCACCTATCTTAATTATCAAATAAAATAATTATATCCCTACTATTGATTAATGTTTGTTATACCATACTAAAATCCCTTAATATTTAATGCCCACCAATTTTAATTGTTAGCAAACTATAGCCAATGAAGAAATTTTAACTTTGTTTAGTAAATAGTAATTGTTATTACACAAGTATTTCAATGGAATGAAACACATATCTCAAAAAAATCTGATTGGATTTTCTATTTCAAATTTTATTATATATTTATTTTATTTAATATATACGCTCGATCCCTGTATAAAATCTTTCTCTAAATAAAATAAGTTATGTAATCTTTGTGTACATGACTTGCATATATTAATTAGAATAAAAGATGCAATAGAATGATACAGAGAGAGATTACAAAATCGGCTATTTTTTAAAAATATTATCAAATAATACATCTAATTTTAAATAACATGAAATTATAAATTATAACATATTTTTAAATATTTATGATAATTTATATAGTCTAAACATATATAGGTATTTGTTAGCATTAAAAACAAAGTTATGATCTCCGTACTTCCTAATTTAATTAAAAAATTTATTATTCTTGTTACAATAATTAAATTAATAAATTCAACCTACCATTCTCTATATATATTTTCTCCAATTAAAATTAAATATATACTAATACCTTAAAAAAATAAAAACAAGAATCAATACATAACATCATTCCCTCTAATTATACATAGGATTGAAAGAAAATGAAAATTAATAGGATAAATGACAGCTACTTCCCTTGAGATTTTTGTATAATTATGAGTACCCTTTCATTGTTTTAAAAATTATAAATACGTTCTTTTTCAAATAAAAATAATCATAGCTCCTAAACAATGAAGTGAAAATTTACTATTCTACCCTTATTAAATTAAAAAAATATATAAAAAAAACTAACGTTGGCTAAAATAAATAATCTATAAGGTACATTCACTATAAAAAATACAACATTTAATCATAACTAATTGCCATGATTAAAAATAAAATAACCGCAATAAATAATCATTGACCACGATCATGCAACGGTTATTGGTTGTGGTATCTATAATGGTGGCTAAAACATTTGTCATGACCAAAAGCTATGGCAAAATTCTTTACCATGGCTCTTAGCATGGCAATAATTTTGTCTTGGTGGAAAATTTATATTTTTGCATTAATTTTATTTGATTGTAGTCAATAATAATTTTTTTCTAGTTTAATTCATAAAAATATTTAAAAAAAAAATTCTAAAATAGTATAAAAAATTATAATTAATTCACCATAAAAATTAGATAAACATCTAATCAAAATAAATCTGGCAATTAAACTTTAACAAATTATTTCTATAAATAATAAAAAAATATTTATAATTATTATTAAGATAGCATAAGTTAATATGAAATTTATTGCAAAGATTTGGAAGGTGTATGTTGGACCCACCACTTTTCTACTTGCAGCAGTTTTCCAAGATTTTAAGTTGTTAGAAGGAGAGACGTATCGTACCCGACAACTATTAAATCTCTCTCTCTCTCTCTCTATATCTATATATATATAAGCACGTTTTTATGGTGGGTTGATTTTTATCGCCCAACCACATTGATGCTCCTCACAACATGGTCCTTCGTATGCCTGTATTCCATGAATTCTATCATACCAAATTAAATTAAATACCTACAGCTGTTTGAATATTATTTTTTCAGTTAGAATTCATGGAACATAGGCACATGAAGACCCACTTTTGGACCATCTCACATGTGCATATATATATATATAAGTATGATAGTTACTTTACAATATATATATATATATATATATATATTATTGATGGGTTGGAGAAAAAAATGTATAAATATTTTAATATTGCAAGAAAGTTTTGATTTGAATTATTGTAAATTTAAGATTTTAATGTGTATGTTTAAAATAAGGGATCGAATATTTGTATGTTGACATTTATTTTGATGTCCTTTTGTTGGTGATAAGCTTATAGTATCATTAAATAATTGATTGTACTTTGAAAGTACTGTTTATATATTCATTTTGTATAGTGTTTTGTGGGTGTTAAATGTGACCGATAGATGAAAAATCTTTTAATTAAAAAATTACAACCCCTCGAATTTGGGAATAGTGAGCTTTATTTTAAGAAGTTCAGGACCGTGTTGTGTTTTTTATTTTATTTTTTTATCAAGAATTTTTTTTTATTTATTGGTATTTTTATCAAGGGTAGATTGCGTTTGATACTTAATTTTTTTTATTTTACTTCATATACTGACTTATATGTATAAAATTCACGTTGCCTGTATGTATATTTCAGGAAACTGTTTTATACACATTCTCAGTCCATTGAAGTAAAAATAAAATAAAAACACTAATTCGGGTATAGAATTATATATACATGATTATAGAAAAATAGGAAAAAAAAAAGGTACCTTTTTAGTCTCATTAAATAAGGATAGAATCTGTTTTGATATTACAATTATGGTAGGTATCGCTTTTAGTTCCATAAAATTCATAATCGTGTATTTTTAGTCCCAAAAAGTCGCGTGCATTGTGGTCTCGGAATTAAAATGGAGTTGGTTGGGATTAAAAATGCATTCTACTTTTGGGATTAAAAAGGCCCAAATCACATTTTTTGAAATTAAAAAGATATGGTTTGAGTTTTATGAAACTAAAAGTATCACCTGTCATAATTGTGGTACTGAAAGAAATTCTGCACTTATTTTATGGGATTAAAAAAATATTTTTCCTAAAAAGTACATCGTTAGTGACAATTATGCATGATCTAACTATTTTATTTTTGGTTAATTATTGATTTAAATTAATTAATTAAAGTGTAAAACTAGTCACATAAAATGAAAGATACGATTAATTAATAATAATAAAATGATTAATAATAGAAGGGGAGAGAAGAACAAGGACCTGGATTTGATCACCGATATTCACAATCAATGCATGCGGCGCCGGCTTCACCGTGATCCACCCGTCGCCACGGCGGACTTGGAGTCCCGGTACATGCTGATCCGGCAGAAGAAAGGTCATGCCACCCGGATCCGAATGCGAGGAGAGGCCCAACGTGAGGTCCGGCTGCGGGCATTTCGGGTAGAAATTAACCCGCAAACAAGCCCCGATATCCGACCCGCCAAACGCATTTTGCAGGAAGTTTTCACTCAACCCGAGATTTATCGACAGGATTTTCAGCAAGACCCCACCTAGTCTCACGATTTCAGCGGAATATTCAGCAATCACTTCCCTACAGTGCATCATTCATCAAACAATCTCAGTGTAATGATTGTTGTGTTTTCAATTAGTACTAAAAAGCGCACCACATTTCAGACAATGCGACATCGTTGTGTGCTGGCAGAACCGTACAGTTTTATTAAACATGTCAAATATATAAGACAAGAAAAATTGTTATGCATGTAACTTTTTTTTATTTTTAATAATTTATATATCAAACACACGATAAATAAATTTTTATCTAATAAATTACAGTTAAAAATTCGAAATTAATGAAAAACAAAAAGCTAACAGAGTATTAGAGTGGGGATGAGGATTATATAAAATGGAGCGAGCGTAGAAGAAAAGTGCGTGTAGTGTATAGGAAGGCCAGAGCAGTAGGTACAAATACCTGAGGTGATTGATATATATATATATATATATATTATTGATGGGTTGGAGAAAAAAATGTATAAATATTTTAATATTGCAAGAAAGTTTTGATTTGAATTATTGTAAATTTAAGATTTTAATGTGTATGTTTAAAATAAGGGATCGAATATTTGTATGTTGACATTTATTTTGATGTCCTTTTGTTGGTGATAAGCTTATAGTATCATTAAATAATTGATTGTACTTTGAAAGTACTGTTTATATATTCATTTTGTATAGTGTTTTGTGGGTGTTAAATGTGACCGATAGATGAAAAATCTTTTAATTAAAAAATTACAACCCCTCGAATTTGGGAATAGTGAGCTTTATTTTAAGAAGTTCAGGACCGTGTTGTGTTTTTTATTTTATTTTTTTATCAAGAATTTTTTTTTATTTATTGGTATTTTTATCAAGGGTAGATTGCGTTTGATACTTAATTTTTTTTATTTTACTTCATATACTGACTTATATGTATAAAATTCACGTTGCCTGTATGTATATTTCAGGAAACTGTTTTATACACATTCTCAGTCCATTGAAGTAAAAATAAAATAAAAACACTAATTCGGGTATAGAATTATATATACATGATTATAGAAAAATAGGAAAAAAAAAAGGTACCTTTTTAGTCTCATTAAATAAGGATAGAATCTGTTTTGATATTACAATTATGGTAGGTATCGCTTTTAGTTCCATAAAATTCATAATCGTGTATTTTTAGTCCCAAAAAGTCGCGTGCATTGTGGTCTCGGAATTAAAATGGAGTTGGTTGGGATTAAAAATGCATTCTACTTTTGGGATTAAAAAGGCCCAAATCACATTTTTTGAAATTAAAAAGATATGGTTTGAGTTTTATGAAACTAAAAGTATCACCTGTCATAATTGTGGTACTGAAAGAAATTCTGCACTTATTTTATGGGATTAAAAAAATATTTTTCCTAAAAAGTACATCGTTAGTGACAATTATGCATGATCTAACTATTTTATTTTTGGTTAATTATTGATTTAAATTAATTAATTAAAGTGTAAAACTAGTCACATAAAATGAAAGATACGATTAATTAATAATAATAAAATGATTAATAATAGAAGGGGAGAGAAGAACAAGGACCTGGATTTGATCACCGATATTCACAATCAATGCATGCGGCGCCGGCTTCACCGTGATCCACCCGTCGCCACGGCGGACTTGGAGTCCCGGTACATGCTGATCCGGCAGAAGAAAGGTCATGCCACCCGGATCCGAATGCGAGGAGAGGCCCAACGTGAGGTCCGGCTGCGGGCATTTCGGGTAGAAATTAACCCGCAAACAAGCCCCGATATCCGACCCGCCAAACGCATTTTGCAGGAAGTTTTCACTCAACCCGAGATTTATCGACAGGATTTTCAGCAAGACCCCACCTAGTCTCACGATTTCAGCGGAATATTCAGCAATCACTTCCCTACAGTGCATCATTCATCAAACAATCTCAGTGTAATGATTGTTGTGTTTTCAATTAGTACTAAAAAGCGCACCACATTTCAGACAATGCGACATCGTTGTGTGCTGGCAGAACCGTACAGTTTTATTAAACATGTCAAATATATAAGACAAGAAAAATTGTTATGCATGTAACTTTTTTTTATTTTTAATAATTTATATATCAAACACACGATAAATAAATTTTTATCTAATAAATTACAGTTAAAAATTCGAAATTAATGAAAAACAAAAAGCTAACAGAGTATTAGAGTGGGGATGAGGATTATATAAAATGGAGCGAGCGTAGAAGAAAAGTGCGTGTAGTGTATAGGAAGGCCAGAGCAGTAGGTACAAATACCTGAGGTGATTGGGGAGTGCAGGCCACTTGTTGAAATCCCTCAAGTTGCAAGGCAGGTAGTGAAGATAGTAGTAATCACTCCAGTCAAGAACTGCGCCCTTCTCCACCCCTAGCCGGCTGCCGTAGCCTTCGTAGGTCTTAGGCGAGTTGGCGTAGGCCTGCTTCACCTCCATCGGTTGGTGAAAGAATTGCCTCCAGACCTCCCGAGCACGGTCCAGCAGCTCGTCGCTGATCCCGTGGTTCACCACCATAAAGAATCCCCACTCACGACACGCCTCCGACACGTGCCCCAATGTTGCCTCTCGGAGGCTATCATCGTGTAGGCCTCCGAGGTCGATCAAGGGTATGTTGGCGTCAAGGGTTGACCCCAACAACGGCCTAGCCTCAGGGGGTTTGACATATCTCTCGGGAATCGCATCGTTGCAGCTTTCTGACAGTGATTGGACACGGACTATTGGCTCCGGCCAATCTCCGGGACAGTCCATAATTTGCGACGAATTGAGAGTTTCTTGATACGATAGAAAAGCGTCAGCTTTACACTATATATAATGAAAGTTGTGGTGTCTTTACGGTACTAGGTTGAGATGGGGTGGGGTGGACGGTGGTGGGTGGTGGGGGCTGGCTTTCCTTTTTTCTGGACAGTTGGGAAGTAAAGAGATACAAGGGAAAAACAGGGTAGGGTGGGGGTGGGAGTGGTGGTGTTGCTTGTTGAAGTTGACGTGGGGAATAGAACGTGAAATTTGTGTGGGATTTAAGTGTGGCGGAGAAGAGAGAATTAAGAGGGGTCTATGGATCATCATTATGTATATGTATATATATATATAATGTTCATTTCAATGTTGCTCATCGTGTATTGCAACACGCTATACCTATGATAATACGTACGTGTGTGCGTCATATATTCATGTATAGATAGCATCAGTGTATATATATGTATAGATAGTCTTTTGCGTTGAATTTTGAATTTATGCCTTTTTTTGTTTATTTAAATGAAGTTTATGATTTTACTTTCAATTTTATTATTATTATTATTATTATTTTGGTATAATGGGATTGGAAGATTGGAACAACCTGAATTTGAATTCAGGATTCTCTTATTTAAAAATGAGAGTGCTGCTAATTCAATCAATGAGTGGACTTCTAATTACGTGTACCAAAAGAGTCGATAAAACTAGTGAACAAAATAATTACTTAATTTTGGTTTGGTAATTAATTCTTAGTAAATATCAATCATTTAAATTGGAGTATATATATCTTTTGTAATATTAGTCCCTATACTATGATTCACGACTTTTAAAAATATAATTAATTAATATTATCCAACACGGTATAACAAAATCGAAGGGAAAACTTACACTATGTTTGGTTTCATATTTTGATATCTTTCGAAACAAGATAAAATACACTTGATGTTTGTTTTTGTGTTTTTACACATTATCTGTGTGGTTTTTTTGTTTTCAACTTTCTATATATAATATATATACACTTATATATATAATATAAAAGATACATGATTTGATAATGAACAGTGTTTTGTCTCCCAAAAATATAATATTAAACATACAATATTTATATATACATATTTATATTTAAAAGAATATATATAAAAGATATGACTTGACAATGAACAGTATATTTTGTCTTCCAAATCCCAACATCAAACCTACATCACTTATTTTAAAATATTTTAAATTATCCCAAAACATAAATCGAAACATACTATCTATCTCCAACACACATTTATTTATCTCTATTTTTCTCTCTCTATCTCTAAAACACCAAAACAAAACACTCAAAACATAAATCCAAACACTATGTTAAATTTTGGCGAGAGTTAATCAGCATTGGCTACAATTTTACATATCGCAAAAAAATATTTGCCATAGTTTTAATTGTAGCTAATGTTTTGGCCTCACTTATATGAATAATGATTAATATTCGTTGTGCAGTTATGATTAATTAGTATCGTCCATATTTTATTTATTTTTAACAATAGCATAATTGAGTATAAAAACAAAATTATATTTTTTTTAGCGTACAACACAAAATCCAAAGTAGTGATTAATAATAAAAAAAGATCAAATCCATAATATTGTCGGGTCATTGCTTAAGCAAAAGCATGAATTTTAAATGAAACTTATGATTTTCTCCTGTGTGTATTGCGGATGTTTTGGCATCTAATGCCTCTTTGATGCAACGAATGAAGTGGATTTTGTTTGTTTGTTTTTTTTTTTCAAAAGAGGGAGATTAATCGTCACAAAATAATAAATTATTTTTTATATTTTAAATTATCACAATTTAAAAAATATTATAAATCAATATTATTTATCTATATTAATATAAAAAGAAAAGTTCATCCACACTCATAAACAATGGTTAATGATACCGTCGCACCAATATTTTGTAAAGTAAAAAATGCTCTTCATTAAAAAATAACTAATCCATTCAACTTTTCAAATTTCACATTGACTGATAATTTTTTTTCTCTCTTTTTATTAATGTAATATATTAGTTTATATGTTTTACTCTTGTTTATAATATATTTTAATATATGAAATATTATTTAATATATGCACGCATGAAAGACGTACCACAATAGAATTGACTATAATTAATTAACATTTTTCATTATGTTACTTATTTTTTAACTGTAGCTAAAAATTTTGATATCGTTTGCAGAAACAATTTTTACGTTTCACATTTTTTAATCTCAAGTCTTATATAATTTGATTAAATTTCTAGCGGAAACAACATGTGTTTAATGAAATCTTGAAGAAAATCATGAACTCCTTTAAATCTAGAGGGGAATTAAGGTTTTAGAATACGGTTAATTATATTTTGTCATTCGAACTGTAATCACTTCTAGATTTTAGCATTCAAACTTTTTCTGTACCAACTTACAATCTCAACTTTACGAAATTTTGTAATCTGTCATTTATAACTATTTTTCAACCAAGTTTTTTTATCAAAAAATATTACATGTAGTGGACATGTGTTATTTAAGGATTATGTAATGTGATAGTTTCACATATGCATAACATGTAATATTTATCCAACAGAAAAATCAACAAACGGTCATATATGGCAAAGTGCAAATTTCATAAAATTGAGATGATAAATTGACAAAAAAAAAATCGATAACAAAATATAAAAAATAACATAGCTCAAATAACAAAATATAATTTATGCTTTTGAATACACCTTCATAATTTATTTTGGGCTGAATCAAGTTGGAAGTAAAACTTTTCTAGAATTAGGGTTTATATTTGACAGGTGGGAGCACTTAGAGTCTAACAATTAATTAAAGAGCACCATCATATAACTTCAATTCTTAGCGTTGAGAAAAAAAATTGGCTAATTATATAAATTAATACACTAAAATATGATAGTGATTTGAGGCCATTACGGCGCCGTGAACGAATTGATATTTCCGGTCGAGACAATGAAATTACACTAAAATGCCAGAGAAACCTGTAGACGTGGACTTCACAAGTTTAGTTCTCTATGAATTTATTTTAATATTTTTATTTTCTAATTTTTGAAAAAGTTTTACATTGAGAAAAAAATATAATCAAAATTTGTTAAAATAAAGACGAATACTAATTAAGCATGGTCGTGTGTAACGACTATTAGTCATTGTTTTTGCAAACGATTTCGAAACATGCTACAACCACTAGAAAAAAAAATGATAATTGCCTACAATTTTAATAGCTATGGACTAAAAACTGTGGTACATAATTTCTATTGACTACGGCTAAATAAAGCCGATACAAAAACATAGATTTACCACTAAGAAAAAACTATTTGCCATGACTAAAATCATGGTAAAAATATTTGTCATGGTCTTTAGCCATGATAAATATTTTAGCCACCCTTGCAGATACCACGGCCATCAACTGTTGCTTAGCTGTGGTTAATAACTATTTGCTACTGCTATTTTATTTTTAACCATGGCAATTAGCCGTGATTAAATATTGTATCTTTTGTAGTGGACTAAAAATTGGGGCAAATATTTTGGCCACAAATAAAATAATATTGAATGTTGATTAACGGTGATCAAAACTTAAATTTTTGCATCGATTTTATCTAACCGTGCATGATATATAGCATTCATTACCTACGATTTTTAAGCCGTAGCGATTTATAGTATAGGGAATAATCAAGTCTTTTGTAGTGGACAAAATTGTCAAAATAAATTTATATCAGAATTAATATTCCAATTTTTGCTAATAGATGGCTCGTCTCGCCGTGACCTTCTCTTGAATCCTCAAAACTTCTGTCGCTCCATCCCCGCAGGGGCAGAGAACCCGTCGTTGTCTCGACTGTGCTATCGGAAGCTCTGGGGAAGTCGGAATAGATGCTGGCAATATTCTAACTAAGAAATGTTTTCTGCTAGTGATATTTTTTCTCTTTTTTTTTGGAAAGAAATATTTCAATGTAGTTTATATTAGGGTTTTCTATCAACATTATTATTATTATTATTATTAATAAAAAAATAAAATTGACAAGTTGCATGTTATTTTAGAAGAGTGAAAAGGACGGGTTCCCTTGATGATGAGGATACATTCAATTAATTTAGCAGCACGTGATTAATATATAATAATATAAGGTGTACATTAGTGGACTTCTCAAACGTATGATATATATATATATATATATTTATGGATATATAGTAAATCGACTTTAGAAATATTTAAAAATATTGGACATGATTGTTGTAGTGTGACTTTTTTTTTTTAAATTATCTCTAAATAATTTCAAATATCCATCTGTTGAAAATAAGGAGTGATACTGCCAGACGTAGCATATATAATTTTAATATTTTAATAATATATACTCTCTCTCACTATATTTTCGAATATTTATATTATTTATTAAGTGTGAGTATCTTAATTAGAATAATTAAAATTTGTTGTGTTTTTTTACTATATGTATCGAAAAAATATATTTATTATTTTGCATAAAATAATTTGTTGACATACGTTCAAAGGTAAAGTATTTTAGTAATTTTGATAAGTCACACTAGAAAAAAAATAGGAAAAAATGCAAGCAACCCCCTTGTGATATCACAAATGAGCAAATTATCCCCTTATGAAAAAATAAATAGGGATTTACCTCCCTATATTTTTTAAAACAACAATTTATCCCCCTATGATTTTTAAAATAAAGCAATTTACCTCCTTGTATAATGAGGTAAATTGCTTCATTTTAAAAAGTAAAGGGGGGTAAATTGCTATATTTTTTTCATAAGAGGGTAATGTGCTCATTTTCAATATCACAGGGGGGTAAATTGCTATTCACCCAAAAAAAATTTATTGCCTATGATTTTATTAGTTGTGGATTAGAGCTAGGGTAAATAACTACTATTAATCACAGCTAAATGAAAATTAATGCAAAAAATAACTTATTCACCATGAAAATTATTTTTGTTATAACTTTTAGTCATAATAAATGCATTAGCCGCACTCGCAAAAACCACGACCAACAACTATTGCGTGGCCGTGCACAATAACTTTTTACTATAATTATTAATTTTTAATCATGGATAATAAATATTATATTTTTTGTAGTGTTATTCATTTTGATTTAATTAAATTAAAATAAATAAAAATTAAATTATGTATGTATATTGAGTGTGCTCTGCTTATTAGTAAGTGAACTAAACCTTAAAACATCATTTGATGTACATCTAACTTTTGAATATTAATTAAAATTATAACTCTTTAAATTTAATATATGAAAAGGTAAATGCTTGAAATATTATCGAATTCCATTAGAAGAAATATTACTTTTCAGGCAGAATTCTTTTTTGGTACTGTTAAAAAAAGGTCATTTCGTTTTTAGCACCACAATTATTGTGGGTTCGAGTTTTAGTACCATTAAACCTAAAACAAAACTCTTTGGTATCATAAAGTTATGTGCAGCGCATATGACTGTTGTGCTCCATTAACTGCCGTTAATCTCACTATTTTGCAGGGAGGAAAAAGACACGTAATGCTGCAAAAAAAGAGAAAAATTTGACATAAGTTAGGGCTTCCAACATCCCAATTTTATTTTCCTTCATTTTCTTTCCCCACTTCATTTTTTTCTCATCTTTTGACCAACTTTGGCCACAAACTATAAGAACCTTTTTATTTTTTTTAACAAAAATAAAAATATTAGAAATTTTTTGTTTTAATATATATAATAAATAGTTATAAAATTATAATTATTTTTATTTCAAATAATTTTTAGAATCTATTTTACTATTCTAAATTAAATTATAAAAATATATTGATATTTGAACATAAACTATAAAAATTAAAACTTATTTTTAATAAAAGTATTAGATAATTTTTCTATTAAATAATAAATTAATTTTAAATTATAGTTATTTACATTAGAGATAAATATTAGAAATAAAACTAAAATTCATTTCTTACTTTTTCTGGTCAAAATTTTATTGAAATATTTTTAGAATAAATAAAATTTAATTTTAAAAATAATTAAAATATGCTAGAATTTATCTAAATAAATAATTCTTAATTCTACAATTTATGTCGAACTAAATAATTTTAATTTTAAAATTAATTTATTATTTAATAATAAATATATCTTATACTTTTACTCAAAAAATAAATTTTAGTTTTTATAGTTTGTGATCAAATATTAATATATTTTCAGACCAAATAATAATTTAATTTCAAAAATAGTAAAAAAAGATCTAAATTATTTGAAATACAAATAATTATAATTTTAGAGCTATTTTATTATATAGAAAATAAAATTTTTCTAATATTTTTATTTTTGTAAAAATAAGAAAAATCTTATAATTTGTGTCAAAGTTGGTCAAAATATAATTTTTTTAATGGTACCCAAAAAAAAAAACACACGTGTTTTTATTATTTTGGTATCATAAAAACATGACCTTTAAAGTCAAAGTCATGTGAGTGAATAAGAGGTAATGGCCGTTAACACCCACGTGCGAGGTTCATAGCCTCTGCTATTAACTTGAGTCCAAAAAGGCGTACTTTTGGATTTAATAGTACCAAAATCCAAATCAGCAACAATTGGTACCAAGAACCAAAATGACATTTTTGGAAATATTGGAATATTTTTGAATTCTAGGTTCTATTAAAACTATTCTCTCTTTGCTTCAATTGCAATATTTCATCAAATTTAATCTTTCCTTTAATATTAAACATAAAAAGGGTCAGTTTTAACATGTAAATGGTCAGATCAATTTTTGTCCTCCATCTCCTAATCTAGGTCCTAATCTGTAAAAAAAAAAAAATTCAAAAAATTAAAATAACCATATAAAATACCTTGCAGGTTTAATGGATATATAATTAAAATATACCTTGAAAGTTCTAATACTTAAATCCTAAAATATGCACACATTTTATGAAAAAAAGTTAATCTTTCAATGACATTATTGTTTTCTATATTTATAAAGCTATCATTGTATATATTATTTTAAAATAATTTTTTTTAAAATCAAGTTCTATATTAATGAGAAGAGGAATATCTAGCTTTTGTCCCTTCTCCTAAGTTGAGTTGAATGTTTTTTGACATTTGGAATTGGAGGTTTCATAGACAACAAGGGAATGGTGGTCTAATAATGATTTGTTTGATGTATCTAGTTGATAAATCTGTTTGCAGCCTGCAGACATTTACAAGATTTGTCAATTTTATTTTTAATTATTTATTTATATATTCTAATTATAATAAAAATATTATTTTCGAATTAATTGTATTTCTATTCGAAAGGTTGTAATTTCTTAATGGCCGCAGTTTCTACCCTGCTAATAGTTTAGCGCATTCTTTATTGTTACTATGGGGTCCTGAAGCACAAGGAGATTTTACCCGTTGGTGTCAATTAGGCGGTCTGTGGACTTTTGTTGCTCTGCATGGCCCTTTCGGACTAATAGGTTTCATGTTACGTCAATTTGAACTTGCTCGATTTGAACTTCACTTCATTAAAATTAATCGTTGATTAATGAATAAACTAATTTTTTTTAACTATAATTCTGAAAATACCAAACTCTAATAAAAAGGGTATAGTTATAAACGGAGAATTTTTAGGGGATGCAAATGTAATTTTAAAAAATTATTTGAGTCAACTTAAAATCCATCTGAATGCTATCAATTTTGAATTTAATGTAATTTACTTCATGTGATATTAGCAAATTATCTTTTATAAAAAGAATAGCAACTTAACCTCCTATATTTTTTTTTTATAATGAAGCAATTTACTACCTGTCTAAGGAGGTAAATTACTTCATTTTGAAAAATACAGGAAGAGAAATTACTGTATTTTTAAAAATGTTATAAAAACCCTTTTACAATAATATCTAAATTTTATAGGATCTAAAAATTTATTTTTTTGTGATATTGTAAATAAACAAATTACTTTCTATAAAAAAATTTGACCCACGTACGCATGACTTTCATGTGTATTCTCCGTTGTTAGTTTTAACGTCCCTCGGTGTGGGTTTTTTTTTCTTTTTTTTGCAATATTTGATCTCTTTTTACAACTTTTAACAGGACATAGGGCTATATTTAAAATTTCGTAAAGCATTTAGTTAAGTTTGAAATTATCCTAAAGTATGGGATTAGTTTTGCAATTTTACCTCAAAATTTAATTGTTATTGAAAACTCATCAAATTTACCCACTCCCTGAAAATTAATATATATATTTATATAATCATAAGTTTCATAATTAGTTTTTATATATAAGCTTGTCTATATGTACTAAAAGACTTGAAAAAATTAATACGACGAAGCTAAAATGCATTTTATTTAATAAATAAAAAAAATACCAAAAGCAATACAAATTTTGAAAAGAATTATAATCTGAAATTGCAAAAATCACAAGATGAAGAATAAGAGTCATTATGTAGTTGAGCTCAATTATAATTATGTTGGGCCCATTATTATTTCAATTCGTGTGGGCTTAAGCTTTGAACCATAATCATATTGGGCCCTATCAAATTTCAGGCTGTTTAGTCTCTCTCTTTCTCTTTATATATATATATATAAGAAATGGGCCAAACATAGTCGACAACATGGGCTTGGCACTGAGGGACAAAAGTATGACAAAATATTTTCAGTTTTTGTCATACTATAACAATTCCTACTTTGTTAAAATTTTCAACTTTGTATTTATATTTGATGTTATGCGTAATAATTACGGTAGAAAATATGGAATATTCTTCCTAAAAGAAAAATAAGCATTTTGAATAATCATATAGAACTGTGAAAGATTAAATTTTGATGAATCCAATAATACCTAAATCAATCCGTTTTCAATCTGATCTATATCTAACCCATATATTTAAACTCGTTTTGAACCCGTCCCATTATAAACCCAACCCACCGACCTATTTGCTAACTCTTGTTAGAACTAAAATTTGAGTTAGAATGAAACTTATTTCTTTTAACATGCCTTTGTTATGATTAGACAATCATTTTGGTAGTAATTATTTTTGTATGCCTTTGTTATCGAGTGTATTTCAACCACTGGCATAATATAAATATGCCACAAAGTTAATTGGTGGAAATAGCAATTGTTATTCCTACTCTCTTCTCTTTATTACAGAAATCTGTGATATTATGTTTGGATTAATGTATTTGGAGTTAAAAATTTCAAGTCAATAATAATAAATCCACAATACTTGCTTTGATATAATTCTATAATGTTTCAAACGTTTTGAAATCTTTAGTACTCATTTTGAGACATTTTTATTAACTTTGTAATGAATTTCAAATACATTTTAATACTGAATTTTTTAAACTCTTTTTTCAGAATCTCTCGTTCAAATTTAAATTCATCCATCCAAACAAAACCCTCAAGAACTGTCGTCGTAGACCATTTTCAAGTCAAAAATGCAAAAAAAAAAAAAGAAAACATTTCTAGTACTGAATTTATCTGAAAATGCTAGTTCTCTTATTCATCATTATGATGTTAAAAACACAACCTAAGCTAACTGCAAATAATCTTACAAGAAAAGTACATCTGCAACAAGGATAACAAAGACAATGTATCCTAGAAAAATACAACTGTTTCTAGATGCAAATCCATATGAACTACCCAAACACAACCTGCATAACCCAATAAAATATGGACCAAAAGGCTGAATAACTGAGATTGCCTATGTTTAGATGATATATAGTGTATATATATATATATATATATATAATATACTTACAAGAATAATCTAATTTATTCGAATCTACTTCATCATAATTGTGGCTGGAAGTAGACCTTCAGGTTGCTCTTCAGGAAGACTGCCATTGTATGTAACAAGTTTTACAAAGGAACCAGCGTTGAGGCTGAACTTTCCGATGGCTTCCATAAACCCCCGACCAAGAACGTGCTGAATCCAATCTTCCACCCTCTTGTATCCGAATAAGTATGCAGCCGCAAGAAGCTGAAGCATGACCTTTGGTTCTATTCCCAACGAGCATTCAGAGCCAACCACGTTTTGCAAACATTCGTTCATGTTCTTGAACAGTTTCTCAGCAAGTGTGTCGAAATCAAATGGCTTGAAAACTACGATTTTATGGATTTGTCCTTCAAACTCGTCTAGCCATGACCTGGAATTTTCGGAACTGGAATCAGAGTCAGACTCACCAGAGCAAGTGTTGCATATTTCACTTCCTTCGGCAGGAAGGTTCAAGTCCAGGTAGGAATTCGGTGCCTTGTGTGCTCTTTTTGGGGACTCCAAACTTCCATGCAGGTCCATGCTTCTGCTCCCTGCAACAAGCTTCCTTTTGTTCATTAAAAACAGGTCAGAAAGCCCTTTTCTTGTGGCGTCCGGAGGATGTAAGTTTTCACTAGTGGGACTATCATTAAGATCGAATCTGATGGACATCTTAATTGAACTTCCCTTTGCATTTAATACATCTTCCTCGGTGTGTTGAGACGACTCCTTGCCAGGGGAAATACTTGGGCTACTTTCAATCGACCGTGTAGCTCCCAGAAAGATACAATTGCTAATATTTACTTCTCTTCCACGTAAGTCTGTTAATCGACCGGTCTTCACAGCCTGAGACAAGCTATTCTGAACGACAAGATCAGCCTTATCGATATTCTCAAGGAAGACAACGGATGGCTTTTTACACAGCTTTTCTACTAAGTAGTCAACAACAGTACCTCTCATTGTTAAGTCATATTTATTTGTCACTTGGGAATTGAATAGAGCATCTGTGTGCATCATCTCATCCTGGAAACTTAGGTCCACGTAGATAAGACCTTCTCTGCTTCCATACAATAGTTCAGCCAGCGCCAAAGCGAGCTTTTTCTTGCCCAATCTATCAGGTCCTCGAATATTAATCCATATATTTCTACGGCTAATACCATGGAGACCAGTACCTTTTGTTTGGGATTCAGTTATTGTTTGGACAACAGCACTGATAGCTTCTTCTTGCTGACCAACTCTTTTTACAAGTGCTCTGTAAAGTGATTTGGGATCTTTCACATCAGAGTGCATAAGACTATCGTGGTAGAAACATGAAGATGATTGAGATGGGCAGTTTGAGATGGACGGGGTGAGCTTCTCCAAGTTTTCCGGAGATAAGTCCTGAACAAGATCCAAACGAGATTGATCCTCCGGTTCTCGGCTTGCAGACGCAGAAATAATCCCCAAGCCTAAATCAGTAGTCACTGAAGTAACCGAAGTTGGAGAAGTGTGACTATTATTTATGCTGGCACTCAAAGAATCGAAATGATGAGATTTGACACCACCTGGCTCTCCTTTTGAGTCGGAAGGAATTTCACCAGACTTCGGCAAAATACTCAGATTGGCCTTCGACAGCATATCTGATGAATTAACACCTTTCAATGAAGAACTCTGTCGTAAATCAGTGGACAAACTTGATGACATGGTCTTGTTTCCCCGTTCATTTGATGGCTCATTTGAATGGTTGCTAAGGTTATAGCTCACATTTTCTTTCCTGTCTTCAGCTGCTTGGAACCCCATGACACGTGGAAATTGATAACCGAACTGGTTAGTATATCCTTTGGAAAAAGTTTGATTGAAGTGATTCTGCTGGCAGATACTGTCCCATTTCTTCTGGATAGCCATAGTTTTTGCATTCAGTAACAATCTATCATCTTTACACTGCACTGAAAAAATTAAAAATCAAGTTGCTATGATTTGTTACAGAACAAGTAAACAAAACTGCTGTTATTCAGGCCTTCTGGGTGCAGTAGAATGAGGCTTTTGAAGAAATGAATCACCATGTCAAAAAAATTGTTATACATTCCTAACAAATTCACTGTACTCTTTCTGCTTCAAAAATTCTTGAATGACCAGAGATGAGGAGACAATAATAGGGTGAGACAGATGTCTGTCTTATTTCACAAAGCAACCAATTGAGTAAGATAAATATTTCGCTATTTTAGGAGCACGAGAAAGATTTTCATATAAACACACCTTTACGGATACTCTTCTGCAACGGAAGCAGAAGCTCCTCCTTTTGAAAGTGCAGCTACTTCTTGCTCGTACTTCTCATTGCATAGGTGACAGCGGACCACATATTGACATGCGTTGGATGAGGGACTTTTCGTCTCGGGTGGCATTGAGAAAAACCCTCCCAGTGGAACAAAGGACTCCATCAAGCTGTAAGTTGTCGTGAAAATCAACCATGAGATACATACATGAATAAAGATAAAAATATCAATATTCAACCCAATATAGAAATCATCAGAAGATAGTTAACATAATGTATCAGTAGTTCCTATATTCCTATTTGGGTTTCACGAACCTTCTAGATAATTCAGAATATGTAACATATGATGACACTGAGCATAACAAAAACAGAAGAATGGTATGAATAAATATCCTTGATGTCGAAACTGAACAAAAGTTTCACATATAGCTGCTAAATTTAGTTCATCGGCTAGTTTTTCCGACTTAGTTCAGCAGAGAACTTACCTGAAGCAAATTAAAACACTAACGTAATCCAGATGATGGAACAGGTAATGCATTTTGAACAGTGAACCAATATAGACTGAGTAAATAAAGATCCAGTGATAAAAACATCAAAATCATGATTTAGTCCATGGACAAGGTAAATTGATTATGTATTCACCTTCTTATTCTTCATAAAAGTTTCAAGTATGTACCTCTGTTCACTATTGTTTCTAGTACCAGCTCATAAGCATCTAAATGTGAAAAAACCAAGTACATGGCACAAATACAACTCCTAAGAAAAATATAGTTCTTGGTGTGTCATTTTTAAAACAATATTTTAATATTTTTTCTTTTTTTCCAAAAAAAATTCTGTTGATTGATTTCTCATGTACAGAGTATTTTTGCAGCCCCAAAATTGCAAGTCCTTTAACAATTATATATTTTGTTTGATAATTTCCTATTAATATAGTCAAGAATTCTGAGAAAAACTTGAGTATTGAGCAAGTTCTCATGAACTACCACCAAAAACTTCTTTAGACTGTAGTGGAAATGTGGGTACAAGAAATCATTCAAAAACAATAACTCTGATATGATGAAGATACAAATCAATTTCATAGCAATGAGTGAAATTTGGAAAGATTTTCTTAAACCAAACTTGTAGTTGACAGCATCTTTCTTTTCAGTTCCGTAAGGTGTTTGTTTCGATTGACAGCTCCGGCAGGTGGGATAGGATGAGAAATTATTGACAGT
The DNA here is from genome assembly GCF_000512975.1 of Sesamum indicum. Classification (NCBI taxonomy): domain Eukaryota; kingdom Viridiplantae; phylum Streptophyta; class Magnoliopsida; order Lamiales; family Pedaliaceae; genus Sesamum; species Sesamum indicum. The sequence continues at coordinate 12,905,671 of NC_026148.1, read as the reverse complement.
ATTCTGTCACACAATTTGGTACGTTTTTGGTTGGTGAAGAGTACTGAATGCCCTCTATGCCTCATTTTCTTCTGGAGGTGAAATTTTGGTCCAGAAAAAAGATCAACCCACTTCTCTCTGTACTAATCTATTCTCTGTGAGTATGATTAAAGGGAGGAAAAATACTACATTACTCAACGGGAGTATATCTTAATTTGCTGTCATTATCTGGAAATCTTGCAAACTGGAACACTGTTTGGCATATATCACTATGTTATGCCACTTAACTCCGTCAGAACTTAACAAGGCATGCTGCAAGTTGATGCCATAATTGTTATAACAACAACCAAAATGACTTGAGATTGGCAAGTCCAGTGCCCACTTGGGAAATGCAAGTATGGTCGACCGGATAGGGAGTAGTTTTTTATGGATGAAAAAGCTGACAAGTCTGATTCTCCCTAAAATATTATCCGAAGAACCTTAACAAGTTGTGCCAATAATAACACATGTTTTTAGGACATTAGATATATGAATCAATACCTAAAATCTAACTAAGACATATGCAGATCAATAACTCAGGGGATTCCTAGATTCTTCACGCTTGCTTATCTATGAAGCCAAGACAATAGTCAGCAAACGCGTAATGTTTCCTAGCTCTATCTGCAACCAACTATAGTCAGGCAATAGTGACATGGCTATATTGATGGATAACAAGTTAATAATCACTTAAAATTCAAATCTTCAGTTTAACAGAACTCCACCAGATGAACAGCTAGACCAATAGGCGAAGCAAATCTACGGCAATGACCCTCATCCCATATTAATCAATCATGCTCTAGCAATTCTAATTAACATTTAACCTCTCCTATGATGTTGCAATCACCATTCCTAAACCTAAAAAATGCATCCAAATTCTGTTTAACTTTAAACTGCACAGAATGAATCAGCTATCAGGTTGATTCACAATTCTGCACTAAGTATATGTACTGAAAAAGGATAAACATTCAAATCATAACTACATGGACAGGAAGCATGATAGAATTAAAAGCTACAACAGGACGTATAAATTGAACATACCGGGATCTGGGGTGTGATCCTCCCACAGAAAACTTAAAGGAAGTTATAGGCAAAACTTCTAGGTCCCAGTCTTCCTCAACGGTGGGCAACTTGTTCAAAATCTTGAAATAAACTTCATACGTAGCTGCCGCTCCAATCAACCACAGTTTTCTACCATGAACCTCAAGCAACCTAGCCAAACTACTCACCAGATATCTCAACCTATCAATAGTAACATCATCCCCAGCCAAAGCCTTCAAGTCACCAAAATTCACCACCACCCCGGCTCCCGTAACACTCTCCACCTTTTTCTCTACCTCCACAAACCTCAATTTCAATTGCCCTTCATCACAATCCCCATTCAAGTACCTCAAAATCTCATCTTTAACACAAACCACACTCAGCCCACTTAGCCCCTCAGGCAGAACACCTTCAATATTCCGTTGCACTGTTTCCAAGAAACTTCTCAAGGCATCAGCAGCAGAAACCCCCAAAAGCAGTGGGCTCCTCTTTTTGGCCCTCAACATAATCTCACCAATCCTCCTTGAATTCTCATCCCCAGAAAAACAACCCATAAAAGGAAAGCTAAAACCCTTACCCCCCACCTCCCTGAAACTCTCACAACTAGTCAAATTACCCAAAAACAAAGGTGGGATTGGCCGCTTGTACCTTGAAGAATAACCAAACAGATGGTGTGGATGATAACTATTCCCCGGTCTCAGTGTAGCAATCTTTATATCACAGCTCCTGAAACCCGCCTCCCCAAAAACTCTACTCACCAAAGGGTCATCAAGAATTGAGAGAATCAAATTCTGCAGCTCCACTTTCACAACAGGAACAGAAGAAGAATACTGCTGCTGCTGTTGCTGGTAAAAGGTGAAGTTCTCGGGCTGCCTTCTCTGGTTAGCCTGCGATCTTTTTATGGCCGCCATCAGAGAATTCGAAACCGGAGGCTCCTCAGTTTTACTCGCCTGCGAAGAGGGCAACCGGTCTAACGAAACGCTCAGAGACAGCTCGAGAGCTTTGAACTGAACCCGCGCAGAGTAAGCATTGTTTCGCGTCCGCGTGCATGCTTCACGTAAAGAAGAACTGGGAAGCGACAGCAGCGATGACACCATGTGTAGTGACGTCGTCTGCGCGTGGCCACGGCGTCGTGCCACCGCCACAGCCTCGTCGAGGACTGCTGCTGCCTCCTGCGTTAGGCATTGCCTGGCAGCGGTGACAGGCGTCGGCATGAACGGCAAATTGCGGGCTCAGCAAGAAAGATCTTGATAGGATGGTTAAATTTGAGGAAAAACAAAAGGGTGAATTAATTAATGGTTGTTATCAAGAAGACATTGATAGCTTACAGCGACCATATTCTTTCAATCTCCATAACAATAAATATATAAAATCAGTATATTTTGTTGTTTGTAGGCATCAGAAGTTGAGACGAGGCTTTTCAGCGATTTGGGCTTTTCAATTTTTGGGGGGGGGGGGGGGGGGGGGGGTGGGGGTGGTTGATGCTCCTGCTGCTTGCTGGTAATCAAAGTGTATACTGTTGGTGGTGGGGGGACTGTGGACGTGTGAAGTTATGTGTGGGGTCTAAGGCATTTTGGGTGAACAAGAAGATAGGTCGATGGTGAGTATAGATTCTGTATGTAAATTTCATCTTTCTCTTATTGCTTGCTTCATGAAAAACTCTAACCAAATTCCCATGTCGTACAACTTGAATCAATTATATAAAAATAATAATATATTTATTATATAATTAATATACAAATTAAAAAAATAAACAATTATATAACAAATATATTACTAATTTAGTTTGAAAAAATCTAATTTAAATAAGAATTTCTCTTGCTTCATTCACTCTTTCTCTTCCTACTTTTGCTTCTTTATGGATCTTTTTTCATACTTTCGTATTATTATGTTGACGTGTGATCACACGTGTTTCTTTTAAAATTAAAAAATATATTTAAATTAAATTATAATATAAAATATTATTGCATTTGATATACACAAGGACGTAACAAAAGTGCGCCATATAAAAATGTAATAGAAGATGCTTGAGGCCTCGGATTCAAGATCTTTTATCCTAATTTTGGTGTTATGTCGCCGTGTCACATCCATATTTCATAGAGCAATAGTATCATACCAATTGCGCATAGTTTAATTTAAGATTTAAATGTAATTTTCATCCTATATTTTATATATTTTGATGTTTTAATCATTTATTTTTATAGTATAAAGCAAATAGGTCCTATAATTTTTTATTTTTTTAAATATTTAGTTCTTCAGTCATTGAAGGTTGCAAATATTGTCGGATTTTTTTTTAAATTTGGGGCTTTTGTTCTCATTGATCAAATTTTGCAAACAAAAAAGCAAATTTTTGGTTATGTATTTTTTGCATTTTGGCGTTTTCATCTTTTATGTTTATAGGGTAGCAAAATAGATCATGTACGTTTTAATATTTTGGAATTTGATCCATTAAATTGATCAATGGGAACAAAGTCTCAAATTATTAAAAAAGAAAAAGAACACGTGAGATGTACATGTTTTTTTTTTTATTTTTCAGCAACATTAGCAAACTCCGATGATTAAAGAACTAAAATCGCGAAAAATTAAAAAGTTATAAAACCTATTACTGCCCTAAAAGATAAATGACTAAAACGCTAAAATACAAAAGATGCAGAATAAAAATTGCATTTAATCTTTTATAATTTAATTATAAATTTTAATTCTTAAAAAAACACATTGATCGAATACTAATACGTGATATGAAGGTGTGATTCCCAACAGGTATACATCCTTATTTTTAAATTATAATTTTATTTATTTAAAAAGAATTAAATTAAAAAAAAATATATGTGTCAATCACAAATTAACAAAAAATATAAGTGTCAATCACACATTTATATAATATGAAAATATCATAATCTTGTGGTATTGTAATTTACAACGCTAGCATCTTTTGCTCCGACTATAAGTTGGGGCGCGGAGTTGATGTGCTCTAAATATGGAAATTAAGTCTGGTAGAATTTTGGGTTGCGTTTAACATATTTAGTGCAAATTGAATTTTTTATTTTTAAATTATATTATATCTTTTTAAGGATAATTATATTTATATTTTTTTATTTATAGTCTTTTTGACAAACCACTCTTTAGGGATAGTTATATTTATATTTTTTTATTTATAGTCTTTTTGACAAACCACTCTTGTCTTTTTAAAAATTACAGAAATCACCTCTGGCAGTTTTTAAAATTCGAAAATGATCCTGTTGATCCGATCATACTTTAATTTACTTTTTCAATGACAAAAATGCCCTGAGGGCGAATCTATAGTTACCAAAATGTAAAGGGGGTGTCAAAGTAATGTATACGGGACGAATGATATGACATGATATTAATATTTTATTACATTTTTCTTTTTTGATTCTTTGTATAAAATTAGACCTCTTAATAATTGAAATGTTAAATTATTCAATTAATATATTAATAAATATTAGTTACTAGGTTAATTTAAACTAAAAAACTATTTTTATAAATTATTTTAAATTCTTAAAATTAAAAGATTTCTTTTTTATTTATATTTATAACTAAATTTTATAAAAATTAATAAATTATACATATATGTATATATATTTATACAATATAAATATATTAATATGCATATACTTTGACATATTTATGTGTATATATTTGAGAGTGAGGATGACCATAGGGTTGGGGAAAAAGAAATATTTTTTTTAAAAAAATAATTTAATAATTTAAAATACTTTTTTACTAAATAAATAATTTTTTACTAATTCTAATGTGATATATATAAACTACATAAATTATTTTAAATTATTATTTATTAATTTTAATAAAATTATAAATAAAAATAGACGATAATTAATCTTTTAACTTTAATATTTTTAAATAATTTATAAAAGTGTGATAACTTTTTAATTTAAACTTATAAACTAATTATTAATTTTATTAATATATTAATTGAATAATTTAATATTTCAATTTTTAAAAAAGGTTAACAAAATAATTTAAACTTAAATTAATAATATTACTATAAATGATAAAAAATTATATGGGATCATATTACTAATCCCTATATACATTATTTTGATACTCCCTCTACCTTTTGGTAATCACAAGAACACCCCTAAGGGCATTTCTATTTTTGAAAAATCAAATTTAAATTTGAAATTATTAATTTTATTAATATATTAATTGAATAATTTAATATTTCAATTTTTAAAAAAGGTTAACAAAATAATTTAAACTTAAATTAATAATATTACTATAAATGATAAAAAATTATATGGGATCATATTACTAATCCCTATATACATTATTTTGATACTCCCTCTACCTTTTGGTAATCACAAGAACACCCCTAAGGGCATTTCTATTTTTGAAAAATCAAATTAAAATTTGATAAGGTCAAGAGAGGCATTTTTGGATTTTAAAAGCTGTTAATTAGGGATGATTTTTGTTATTTTATAAAAGGCAATGGTGGTTTGTGTAAAAATACAATAGGTGAAGAAGTATAAATGTAATTATTCTTATTTTTTTATTTCATTTATTAATATATATATATATATATAAACATCATACATACAAAAATTACATTATTTATTATATCGTTTTTTATTTTTTAAAATTTTATAAACATTGTGTGTATGTGTGTTACATGGAATTGAAAATGTACTAGTCCAATCAACTTAAACTGAGACGGATTTTGAAACTATAAATAAGGTTCCATAATTAGAAAAATTATGGGTTCGAATCCCACAAATTTGGTTACATCGATAGTAGATTCTTACTGTTTTTTTCTATTGAACGTATTCATTTATTTGAATTTTTTTATATAGTGAATGGATTTATGAAGACTAAGAGTAATTTTGTCTATAACGAGAGTAATTAACAGTAAGATATTTCAAAATAAAAAGTTATCGAATGAATTTTGGGATTAAAACATTTTTATTATGGACTTTTCATATCTGAAAAGAATTATTTTAAGGGGCTAATAATTTTCCATACATATTATATATTCACATAATAGGGTAGTTATTGATTACAATAATAAGCAATAAGTCGATTTGATCATTACATCATTATATTAAAAATAAGTAGATAAATTACAATAAATTCATATAAAGTAGGATAAATACCCACACATTTGATGGGACTTGAGCCTATGATCTCAAAATTGGAACATCCGTACATTGATTTAAGAATAACTATTTTTTTTTTTATACCGCTAGAAGATATATAATTTTTCGCAACAGTTAATTACTATGATTAAAAGAAAAGAAAAAAATCGCGGCAGATCAAATTAACCACGGCTCCACAACGATCATTAGTAATTATTTTAGCGAGGCCAAAGCTATAGCTAAAACTATGACAAATATTAATTAATTGTCATAAAAATTTTAATTTTTATATTGATTTTATTTGATCGTTGTTAATAAGTTAATTTTCTATGAGTTGTAAACTGTAGCCATTTACAGTGTAAAGACAAATCAATACTTTTCTATAGAACAATATTTCTCCCATGTCTAAAATGTTACAACCACTACCCGAGAGAGAGAGAGAGAGAGGGGAGGGAGAGGGAGAGAGAGAGTGATGATAATTTTAATATTATAAGTAATTATATATATTTAGTGAGAATTTTTATTTTATCATAATAATAAGTTTTATGATTTTAATAGTTATTATATTTTTGTCTAAATTATTATTAGCAAAAATTAGCGACAGAAATAGTATATAAAATTATTGCTAAATACAATTAGTGACACATATATAATGACGATCTATTGAAAAAAAAAAAAATGATGCATTGATCGCTATATTGGGTTGTCGGTACTAGACATGTGTCACTAATTACATTCAGTGACAACTTTATACTTGTCACTAATAATTATATTACGACAAAATAAAAATTATCACTTAATATATACTTTTAGTGACAGTTCTAAAATTGTCATTTTAATATTTTTTATCACTACTATTATATTTTCTTGCCGTGAATGTTGACATTATATATTCGCAAACCCGCCCCAGACCAACCTTCTTGACGTGTCTTCAATTCGTAAAGGTAGGAGTGCGACAGATGAAGAAAGGCAACGACCACCACCACCACCATCACCACCACACACTACAACATATCATTTTATCTTGGCTTGGAGAGATGAGTCTCCGTCGCGGTGGACCACCTCCTCCCCGGCCCCCGCCCCCGCCCCTCCTCTTCAGCCCATATTATTGTTATTATTCATTACAAGAGAGAGAAAGAGGGGGGCTCCAAAAAGTTGTTTGATTTGATATGTTCCTTTGTTTTCATGTATTTGTTCACTTTTGCAACCTTTTCATCTACTTTTTCTCTTACTGCACCCCAACAGTTCCTATTTCCTCCGATTCTATTGGAGCCCATCACCACACATGCATCACTCTCTCTTATTATTTACTTTTTAAAATATAATCGAATTTATTTTCCTATGATTCAAGAATTTATGTTCGTCCCCGTAACATATGAATGAAAGTTGAAGCTTTTTCTTGTCACAATGTCTTGATTAGGGTTTTAAAGATATGTACTAACCACCATAGTTCGAGCATGTACGATTCAAAACCGTCATAATTATTGCATATTCTTTGAGCGCATAAAATTATAAAATTTGGCCAAAAGTACTCTCTTCTTGAAAAGTATACATTTAGTAGTTTTTTAGTTACGACTTTATATATTTGGATATTTTGAAAATATGCAAATGGCTCAAACGGTCGGGACATACGATTTGGTTAGCTCGTAAGCCTGATATTTTGAAGCTGCGAGTTGAATTCAGTACCTCTCGACACCTTATTTTGATGGAGTCAGAGTCAAAATCGACAGCCCTAAATACGAATTTACGTAGGTAAAAAGTTAATTAAAGAGGGTTTTGATGGTGGGTTAAAATCTCCCCCTCAATCATTTTCAAAGAACATTTGATATGGCCTCTCCACTTGCAAAGGGGCAAAGAAGTGGTCCCTCAACAGAAGAATCTGGAAGTGGAAGATCTCTTTGGTGTGGATTCTTTTCTTAATTGGCTTTTGAATGAATAATTTTGCTCAAAGGGGAATAATTTTTCCCCCTTTTTCCAGCAATTCAGTCACTTCACAACTTGGTGTTTGCTGCTTCACAAAACCTCCCAAACACACCATTGTCACCCACTCTCTCTCCCTATATATATACAGATACTATTTCACCCAAACATGAGCACCCAATAATACTAGTCTGACATATTTATACAGATCCACAAAAATTGTAATTTTAATTCTCTAAGTGTGGAAATTATCAATCTTAATTCTATACGAATTTGTTTCGATAAAATTTTATGATTTTTAAAAGTACTCCGCATTGAGGATAAAAGTGGCTGGAATTTCCCACATTGGGTGCACTTTTCCAGCATTTTTAGCAAATTTCGGTCATTTTTATCTTCGATGTGCGAAACTTTTGAATTACAGAATAAAATTATTAAAGTGAATTCCTACAAGATTAAAGTTGTCATTTGCATACTTACAAGACTAAAATTGTAATTTTTCTATACAAAATAATTTCAATTTATTCCTTGTGAAAATATTGTTAGGCAGATAATCCCCCTAAATAAAAAAATTATGAGAAGACGTCTTTGAAAAAGAAGCTCACTGACTCCCGAATGAGGAGATTGTGTTGCGTTTTCGTTTGTAAAGTTCGCATTGCTCTTTCTTTTATTTTTTGGTATATTATTATTTTTACAGGGATATTTGAAGCATTACACCCAAATCTATACATATATACGTATATACGTGTATATATACAAATAATACACATTCATATGCAAACACATAGACGTATATATGCGTCTATATACACGCGTATATACACATATTACATGTGTATACAGAGAAGAATACATATATGCTTTATTCGGTGGTGGCCACACTTGGCAAGTTGCTGCCTTATGTTGAAAAATGCCAAAGGTACAACCGTTAGAGCTTTAAATGCTTGTACGTGAGGTTGATGTTTGCAGAATCTCGTGTAGGATCTCTTAGGGTGGATGGCTGATTAATTAGATTGTGTAGTGATAGTAGTGAAATTGTTTCATACGATAATATGTATATATATATATATATATTCTTTGTGCTGATTTACCAATGAGGATATCAATATTTCAGTTTTTCTAAAATACTAATTATATAATTAGGTACATATGTAATATTTGAGTGCTGTTGGAAATACTAATTTGTAATTTTCAAGAGCATTAATATAAATTACTTACATCAGTCAATTTTCTTTAATGTGATTGTTGCGTTGACGGGTAATTTTATAGATATTCAAATAAATGATGTACGATTTTTAAATTCATACTGACGCGTAAGTTGTAATGGTGAACAAAATTGATGTCACTCAAATATAGTGATGTTGGGAGATCACCTAAAAGTCGTGAACAGACCAAATGTCCCCAACTCTTTTATTAATTATGAAACGGGCGATGATCCGCCCCTTTTCATATGAGGTCATTTCGGTCGGACCCCGAATATGATGGACTCATGATGACTACATATATGTGGTGTTCACGTGTGATCAGAAATTTTATGATTACTAGGTCCCCACGCCGCAAGTACAACATTTCCCACCGACACATTCTTACAATCTTATATATTTTTATATACGACCTTACTGACTTATAGGTATCGGGAGTTTATAACCCAAAACATTCTTAATGTAGTTCTTACCGTTTCTGCCTTATAGGTCTTTTAATACGAGGAATCCAAATTTACCTAAGTTATATTAAAATCTCGTTACGAACTTGACAGAAACGAATTTAAGAATAAAGTATGCGCATAGTACAATATTTGCACTGCATGATTGGATATTAATTTGGTATTTTGATCTTGAGGCCAACTATATATATACAAACCTTTATGTTCCCATCATAAGATTTTCAGTTTCAATTTAAAGCTTACAAAATATTACAATCTACCAAAAGTTGGAATATTTAATATTTTCTGACTTTTTAAAAAGATGTATAAAAGTAGCATTGAGATCTTTTTTATAATGCCAAAAGTCAATATACTTTTAGGGAGCGGGCATCTTCGATCAAGATCAAGTGATACAACTTTTTTTGCATAACTAGCATGTGATTATTTTCACTAACATTTCTAAGATATTTATTGAAATAATACAGCTTTTGAGTCTGACTTTATATTCGTTTCGTGATGGACTGTGATGCTGGCACCAATGACGTCTTAATCTAGTGTTTGAGACCGAAATTTTATGAATAAATTTAAAATTATGGATTTGAATTTCGTTAATCGTATGTGTATTTATCTTATTTTATCTGCATAATTTATTTTAATCAGTATTTACCTCACCTAATACGAGTTTACTGATTGAGTCCACTCTGTATTTATCAATTTATTGATATTGATGTAAGCATGTAATCAACCGATTTTACAAAAAAAAAAGAAGAAGAAGAAGAAGAAGAAGAGAAAGAGAAAAAGGATTGTGATGCTGGCAGAATTTTTATTCAAATCAGATTTAATAACAATTGTTATACTTTAACGTATAATTTTAATTGATTATAGTTGAACCCAATTCTAATAAAACTTTCCCTTCAATCAATGATATCTTAGTCTAGTTGTTAAAGTTAATGTCTCATAAATAAGTTGTCATGGACACGAGTCCCACCTAATGTGTAGTGGTTTGTATCACTTTATGTGAATTTATTGTAATTTATTTCTCGGTTCTTATTCAGATTGATGCAGGGAGAAATGAGAGGTATGCGGAAATTGTGTATTATGAAGTCGAAGTAAGAGTTAAACTATTTATCTTTAAGACAATAATTGTCCCCTTCTGATGCTAACAATAAAGGCAATTTGTCTCCTAAGATTCAACAGCTTACAATATCAAAGTAGCAGTACTACGAATTTTGAGAAACGACAAACGAAACAATATTTTGGAACTTTCTTACTAAAACTGTACTTGCAAAATATTTTTATTGCATAAAAGTCCTATGAAAATCGAATTGAATAGGGGAAACTATTTAAAAAAGTTGGAAATGTATCATCCAATGTACATGTCTAATCAGAAAAGATATCTTTGAAAGATTATAACCTTTTATCCGAACGAACACATTATTTCATCCTAGGACATACTATTTCACTCAAATGAACGCATCATTTCATCCAAAAGGTTTTACCTAATAGATACATCATTTCAATCAAATGACCCACCTATTTGGTTGATTAAATACGGTTAGATGATGATTGGGTGTCATCAACTATCATCCACATATCATGAACTTGTTATGCATCGCACATTATAACTAATCACTTGTTAAGATTTAATCTAAGCAAAATAAATTTATTTTTTCATTTGTCATTCACCATTTTCCAACAATCCCCGACATGAATAGAAATTAATGCATATGAACATGCAGACACTTAAGAGAGTTTCAAATGAGAAATTATTGCATCAGGAAAGGTAGCTTGTGGCTTTGAACCTTCCTTAGAGAAATACCATCGAATTTACTTGGCTAATCAATGAACATTATGTCTTGAACTGTTAAGTCGTTGGTGTAAAACAAGACAATAGTACCCCCACAATACCTGCTCTAATATCTTTGATTCTCGCGATTGAGTCCATTTTGGCCTTGGCATCATTTTGGATTCATAAGTGTTTTTCATTTGAAGCGACCCGTCTTTACACTTACATAGATGATCTCCTGTACTGTACTTGACTTAACATAGGAATCATTAAAACTTATAGCTTGTCCTCTACCCTTTGGTTAACATCACTAAACGTCATAGGAACAGAAAGGAGTAAAACTCCAAGTGGTTTTCACAATCTTTATAACTTAGTTGTCTCATTGAACCAAGATCTTGGGATCTCCAACCAATAAGGTTGGGTTACCGCTATAAAGATTTAATTTGTCAGGTTTTAATCACATGCCCCTCGACAAACAGTATACTTTATCTCTATAAAGGTTTTTCATTAATGAATCAACTCGATTCTTTTAACTTGATATAGTCAATGAATATGAGAGATCTACTGTTTTATGGTATTATACATTCAACATATATGTCAAAATCTACTATTATACTATGCTTTGTGCCCATTTTATAGCCGACTGACAATCACAAAATATCACAATTACATGCACTTGCTTTGTCCAACAAGAAATGTCTTCCAAAATCCAATCAGCTTCTTCTCCAACTTTATTTAAAACTATAAACTCTGATTCCATATTGAAGTGAGCTATACAAGTTTATTTTAAATACTTTCACAACACTGCACCACCTCTAATGGTGAATACATAAACATTTGAGGACTTAGTGTTTTTGGTATCAGATATCCAAATTTGGCATCAATTTATGGATTGGATAGGCATTATCATCATGAGTGTATTTTATGATTCAAATTAATCTACTAGTCGTTCTTGAATATTCAATTTGACATTCTCTTTTACCTTGGTTCTTTACTAAGTATAGATTTTGATCCACGAGAGTCTTAGCAGGTGGATTGTCATAAATATTAAATTTCTAAGAACAGTCCCAATATAATAAGACTATGATAAGGCAAGTTATTAGAGGTTTTAGAGATCTTAATCTCTAATACTGTGTCGGTTAAACCTTACGTCTTTCATATCCAAATATTTTGTCAATACTTTTTTTGGTAGCCAAAATAATGTCATTTTCTCTTTACAACATGTCATCTACATATGGATAGACTTGTGACAAAGGAGTTCGAGGTGCCATTAATATAGACACATTTATTACACTCGTTGACCTTAAGCTATTTGATAATATTATTTTGTCAAATTTTTCATACCATTGCTTAGAGTTTGTTTAAGCCTTTACAATAACTTTACAAACCTTCTTTTCTTGGCCAGGAATGACAACCCTTCAGGTTATTCCATATAGATATCTTAATCTAACTTGCCATTTAAAAATGATAACTTACGTCCATTTGTAGTTTTTCTCTAAGGATTCCCAAAAAAAAACTTTTGCAGTCTTTGTTGGGCAATATACGTTGTTCAACGTATCATACATGTCATTGAGGTTGTGGTTTCTATAAAGAAAAATCCTTGTGTCCCCATACATTTAAAGCAACATTCTTTTGAGCATTAGTTTTCCTTTAAGAAATAATCGGGGTTTTCTTCACTTTAAGAATCTCACTAGGTTCAAATGTAGTGAGGTACAATGACATCTTTTGATGCGATCACTTAAGTCGCCATAGGTGAATTTCTCCGGCCTCTACACTTGATTAGTAATTGGCTATACCATGGCTGGTTGGACAAGTGCAGTAACTGAATTAACAATCACCAATTTAAAAACTTCTTAATACACAATAGCGAATAATTGTCTTAAACTTATAGGGAGAAATGAGGGATATGTGGGAATTGTGTATTATGAAGACAAGAGTTAGACTCTTTATCTTTTAGACAATTATTGCTCGGCTCTGGTGCTAATGAAAACGGCAATTTATCTCCTAAGATTCAACGACTTACAATTTCAAGGTAGCAGCACAACAAACTTTGAGAAATGGCGAACCAAACAAAATTTATGAAACTCTCTTACTAAAACTATACTTACAAAATGCTTTTATCGCTTAAGAATGCTATGAAAATCGAATTGAATAGGGGAACCTATTTATAGAAGTTGGAAAAATATCATCCATAGACATGTCAAATCAGAAAAGATGCATTTGAAAGGTTATAAAACCTTTTATCCGAATGACGCATTATTTCATCCAAATAACATATCATTTCACTCAAATGGACGCATCGTTTTATCCAAAAGGTTTCACCTAATGGATACATCAATGAAATGACACACTTATTCGGTTGATTAAACAGGGTTAAATGATGATTGGGCTTCATCCACCATCATCCATATGTCATGAGATTGTTATGCGTCGCACATCTTAACCAATCAAATTTTACGATTTAATTTAATCGAAATAAATTTATTTGATAAGTTTATTCTTTAGTTTATATCATTCACCAATTTTTCAATAATTAATGTATTGATCAAATTAATAATGTATTACTCAATTGTCCAATTTATTAACATATTGATATAATAATATAATTATTGTTTCTAACAAAAATAAAAATTTCCCTTCACGTTGATAGTCAACATTAATTTTTTTATTAGCAATTCCTTTACTAAATAGAATAAGAATTTATTCACACGAAGACTGATTTTGACGACCATCCGTTATGCAATCTGCATTATGATACCACACCTTCGTCATAATTCTGAGGAAATTTAAATAATTAATTAATTTACATTACAATAAAGTTCCAAATAATAATTTTAAAATTATTATTAAAAATATATATTGAGTGATAATAATTTTTATTTCGTCACTAAATAATTTTTTGTAACAAAAATTGTGCATAAAATTACTACTATAAATAATTAATGGCACTTTTACATTGACAATACAATATATTAACAACAATTATTTGTTGTCTCTTAGGTAACCGTTATATATGTCATTAATAATTTTTAGTGACAACTTTATGCATCATTTTTTGTCATTAATTTTTGCTAATGATAACTTTTATAAAATAATAAAAAAAATATTCGAACCATATTCACATAATGTGACAAAATAAATATTTTTGTCACTAAATATATTAAGAAAAGATTAAAATTTAGTCATGTAACATAAGGAGTGGCAGTTTTAGGCTGCACGAATTGATTTTGTAATTTAGTCTTGTAATTTTAAAATTATGCACTTTTAGTCCTTTTCTAGTCATTTTGGTCGAAAAATTGCATGTGACTTGTAAATGATCCAATTAAATTATAATTTTTTTAATTCTGTAAATCGATTCTCGTATGAACCAAAAATACCATATGTCATATTTTTAAGTTATAGGATTAAAATTATATTTTTTTTTTAATTTTTTAATTATTGGAGTACTCTCCGTCCACATGATCAAATCCGGCTCAAATCCAAGAGCTCTAAAATAGCATGATACGTTGACGGATCTCTTGAAAATCTCTTAAAAGAGAATAATTATATAGTATCGAATCGAATTATAAAAATTCCAAAAAATAAATAATCCTCAAAGAATAATACAAATAAATAACCCTTTTCAATTATCATTATTTAAAAAACTGAATTCCCACTTATATTCCACACAAGACCTCCTTGTGCTTGCTTTATGGTGCAAACAAATGCTAATGTCATGATGCCCTGTGGGGACTGTTAACTAGAAAAAGAACATCTGAATTCTCGCTAATATTAAAGATAAGAATTAGGACCAACCATGTCTTAATCTATCAGTTAAAAGTTGAAATTTTATCAACAAATTACAGGTCATGAGTTTGAGTCCCGTCAAATATATAGATATTGTTATAATTTATTTTATTATTCTTAGTTATATTAATGCATTAATTGAATCGACGTATTCTTTAATTTATTGAGATAGTTTACATAATCATGTAGAGAAAATCAAATTGACGTATTCCTCAATTTATGGAATTTGTGGTTGAGACTAAAATTGCAAATTTATGTTACTTATGGGACTAAATCTGGTGAGTACTAAAATAATAAGACCAAGATCACGATAAATATAAGTTATAGAACGTAAATTACAATTTTTCCTTATCATGTACGTAACACTTAAAAAAAAAAAAAAAAGCGCAAAGAATTAGGGTGTTGGGGGACCAAAGACAAATGCAATTTCTTCTGTTTCTGATGTACTGCCACTACAACATTGGAACATATTCAACAATGCTTTCGACTTTTGCAGTTGAAAACTGCCTCCACCATTAGTGAATGTGAACCCCTTTTTTTCCCTATAAAGTTTGATGGGATTTGACTTTACTATTTTTTTTCTATGAATAATGGGCAATATCTGCCTTTCCCCTCTTTTTCTATTTATTTATTTATTTTTATATTCTCACCTCGACTTTAAGATTATTTTGCGACGGTCAAAGTTAGGGACGGAATAAATATGAGTATTATTTATTTAATATTAATTTATATTTTTTGTGATTTACGGGAAGCAATAAAATAAAGAGAATAATTAAAAACTCGTCTCTAATCCTCTAAGAACTCTAGTTTGTTTTGGAATAATTTTCATAATAGAGTTTGTAGGTATTTAAAAGAACGAGCCATAAGGCTAAACATGCCTCAAACAAGCTAAATTATGAGCTGATCTTAAAAAATTATGAAATTTGGCTAAAACATTTCGTAACTTCAGACAATGATTTGGTAAAATATGAGACACAAGCAACTACAAAATAATATAAGAATTAACTGAATTCAACTAAAAAGTACGAAAATTTAAAGGAACACTCGGACTATGGCCCCTGTGTAGGAGTTAGGTTGGCTTCAAAAAGAGGAATCAATAGGTAGATTGTCTCATAACTCTGGAATCAAACGTTATAGCCGTTTTAAGTTCTGCTGTCAAACCACACTTAAAACGTCATGCTTTCGACTTTGTCGCTAAAAACACTCCCAAAAATACATTTGACTCTTATTTGAATTATTTTAATTCATTTTCATGTAGTCTTGGATTTGTCATTATTGATGTATTATTTAATTAATTTTTAATATTTGAATGTAATAGGGTGATTTAAAGATCAGTAGTCATAAAAAGAAAAGTCAGAGACGGAATATTTCGTGGCTAATTCTTGTCTAAATTAAGTGTTGAGGTGGTAAGTTTAGTTAAATGCGTCATTAGTGGGTGGGCATGTGTGATTAATTAGTTGTCCTCTCTCGATTGTTGTAAGAAAGTTGAGTTGTAGTAATTATGAATCACTAGTTTCTGAATGATGGTTTGCGACGGGGAAATAACTGTTTCCTCCACTTATCCGTCTCCAACTTGCACTTGTGCTGGTAATCAGGTGTGTGTTAAAATTATATGTAAGCAAGTGAAATGTCTTCTCTACCCTTGTCGAATCCACAAATTTGAATAATTAATAATAAATTCTTTTGATTATTTGGATATTTTAGAAAATGATTTGAAATTATTCAAATATACTTTTGAACTATATTTTGTTTAATGTTAATGGAATTCAAATATTCTTTTGGCATGGAATTATCCGAGATCCTTTCTCTAAATTATTTCTTCAAACTCAACTGCAGTCAAAGAGAAAAAAGAAATAAATTAGTCGAGCTTTGAGTTGATGAGATCCGTCGCTGGGAGTTCTGTTGAGTTTAATATAATATTAAGTACAATCACTTGTTTTTGGGTTATTCGAATCCAATTTATATATATATTCAGCTTTCCGCCCTTTGCTGAGAATCCCACAACTGATGGGACAAAAAGTATACTAGATCTAAAATACGGAATGAAAAATGTAAATTTCCCATAAAGCAAGCAAATTTTAAATCTAATCGTAATTTTTATACATATAACGTATTATATATTAGATGAATTAAAAAATACAATAATATTTTAAAAAATACAAAATCAAGCCTTTCGCCCAACCTTGTGGCATCACTATCGCCAAGTCTTTAACCCTATATCATCGAAAAATTACCTAATATACGTACTCATAAATACATGTGAATGAAAAATCAACAGCGAATAATCACAAAAGAAATTCGAAAACGACCCATTTTGAATTATTTATTCCTCACAAAAAGAATTATTAAAAATTATAAGGAAAAGATAAATAATAGTGGAGAAAGTGCCACTTCGTAAGCACAAGGGTTGGGTCTATTTTGGGACCAACACTTTGATAGTAACTACGAAATGGAAATGTTCAAAGATATCAAACATGTTTTTATTTCTTTTTTAGATAATAATTATTATATTAATAAATATAAAACTACAATTGGGACGATTATAAAACCGTCGCTATTCGTGGCCATGATGATATTCAACATTCCTTTCAATTTTTGGCTGGAAGAAAATTGTTTGGCACCTAACAGTGCATCCACGTTTGTCGCCTAAGGAGTATTTGCTTATGTACCCTTTAGGTTCCATCATATTACACAATCAGCCCCTCAATTATTAGAAATTATATATGAATCCCCTGTTGTATATGTTTATATCGTCTACTTCTACATATGATAATTTCTAGTTTATATATTGTCCATTTGATGTATATTTTATAGGATAGAGTTAATTATATTTATATCCTCTTTAAAAACGTAAAATTATATTTTTTTTAAATAAAATTGAAATTAAATTTTTGTACCCCTATGAAATTTCTGGTTTATTACTGTACCCTTATGTTACAGTTTCGATAACTTCTAATTTTACACCTAATTCAATATTTTGTATAAATTATTGATCATTTTATTAGTTTGTCATTCATCAATAACTACATTTTACCCAATGGTAATAATTTAAAAATAATATTTTATTAATAATTACACCCTTTTAATTTTATATGTATTACGATTTATCTCCTCGCAAAATATAAAAATATTTGTATCCTTTTTACTAATAAATTATATCAAATGTTAAATGATGGGTAAATAAATAAAACAGCTACCAACTTCTACCATAGTAAAATTAAAACTTTGAGATTTCTTGAACTAAATAACTCCTTATCTTTTTCAATAGTGTCCATTGTGGCATTCATATACAGCTTCTAAATTCACTATTAAATAAAATGAATTATTTTTTATATTATAAATTACTATAATTTTATACTTATGATAAATTAAAATTTATCTACCACGACTAAATAAAATCAATATTATAGTTAATCAATATTCATCATGATTTTATCTATGGCCAAAACATTACCATAATTTTTAGTTGTGGCTAATATTTTGATCTTACTCCCAAAAATAATGATTAATAGTCATTGCGTAGTCGTCTTTAATTAATAACCCAAGAAAGTTACAGAACGAAAAGTGCTAATCACCTAAAGTTACAGGACTAAAAATATAATTTTGACTTAACAAAATTGACTCCATATTTTTTTAACACCAATACACCAATTCTTTTGTTGTATCAATAATACCTAAAATTAATTTTCTTTTCTTTTTTTAAATATAATTTATATATTTTATTTTTATTTATAATATATTTTAAAATACAAAAAAATTATTTATTATATACATACAAAAATAATGTGCCACGACATCTAAATCCTGAAAACGGGCACTCAATTATATGATACGACACTAGAGAAAGGATTCTCTCTGGTGGGGATTAATCGCATTTTTCTTCTTCTTAAAATAGGAAAACGATATTTTCCGATCTTGTGGTAATAAGGATTTACAATTAAGAACATTATTGTTAGTTAATACAAATTCGCGTATAAATTTTGCTGGAAAATTATACAATTGACTGAGACATGATTTTTTTTTTTTGAGAATTTTGGATTTTCCAATCAAAACATACTAAATGGACTTACAAAGGATTAACAAAATGCAGTTTTGGTCGCATAACTTAAATTATTTATTATTTTCGTCTTTTAACTCTTTTAAAATAGTATTTTTGGTCCTATATTTTTTCAATTTTTTTTTCGTCGGAGTTCACTCTTCTTACCGGAAGAATGCAAGCATTAGGATTACTGTTCCTATTGACTCATTCTTTTTTCAGTATTTTTGTCATTTACCTCTTGGAGTAGTATTTTGGTCCTGTATCATTTTAATTTTTATGATTTCGATCATTTTCTTCGCTAGAGTTCACCCTTCTTGTCGGTGGAGATAAACTCCTGCAAATTGATGATGTCACGCCTCTTACATAAATTGCAGACGAAGAATTTGTACGGCATATAAAGTTTAGACTTTCTCAATTTAACGAGTTGATTTTTCAAAAACAAACTTCTAAAGGAGGAATTCCTCCTTTGTAAAAGTAACAGAAAAGGTGTTAGTATGTTGCAGGCCAACCCCATTTATGCAACAAAATATGTTCTTTATCTCCAAAATTTTCATCCACATCATTAACAAAGAAATATTATTAAACTTATTTTCCTATAGTGGCAATGAAATTAAATTAAAAATGAACAAAAAATGACTTACTATAAAAAAACCCTCATGGAATAATAGAGCCTACAATTGTATTAAAAGTTCCAAAATTTTTTATGTGCTAGTGGGAAGTGGAGGGCCAATAGTGAAAATATCTATTCTTCTGTGGTCCCTTTTTATATATTTCAAAATTTGAATGAATTCCACATGTTAAATTCAAAGGGCAATCATACAAGAAAGGTCCATCAAGGCCTAAATAGGAAGAAACATAGCAAATTAGGGTTAGATGGTGCTATCCACCAATGACCACCTTACACAACTTGTACACATTAATCATTCCACTTTTACATTATTTCCCTATATAGCACCAAAAAAAGCACAGGATTTCAAATAGATCTACTTGTTTATAATTCAATTTTTCCTAGGAGGAAAAAAACAAAAAGTTAAAAAGTAAAGATATAAAAACAAAAGTAAGGTCAATATTCTTTTTATTTTCTTTTTCCTGATAAAAATGCGTGGGTATTTATACTTTTGGTCCTTTATTCGATTCGTTTGTTCAATTATATACCTATTTTTCAGTTCTCAATGAAATTTATTCTTGACATTTTAATCTTCCGTCGATGATGCTAACACATATGCCGAGTGCTGATGAAACTGCATATTGACGACGGAGGTGAGGAATTGAAATAAAAATTAAGGGACCACAATCACGAGAACTTTGAACATAAGGGACCACCCTTTTAATATTTCCAAACTAGTTACATGGTAATATAAACCCTCAAAAGTATATGAAAACATGAAAAATTACGTTGACTAGGATCAGAACTCGTGATTAAGTGAAGCACGGAAACAATAATTAACTCGATAGATGTTTAATTCTTTTAAACATACATACAAAAAGATAGTTTCTCTAACAACGTAATAAATACTCAACAATCATATGCATTTAAGACGTACATGTCAATATTTTTTTTGGAAAAAAATAATGAACTACCTAAGATTTAAATTAAGAAAAAAATAATAATATCATGTCACGAGTCATATGTAACGCTAATCATGCATGTAAGAACCAAAATATGAAATGAACATGTGGGGAAGCCTGTGTTCTTGGAGGTAGATAAATGCGTGTCTCAACGTACATTTTTGGTCCCAATTTCTTAAATAAAAACCCTTTAATTGGGGGCAAAAAAGCTTCTTTTATTTCAAGCTTTTCCCACTTAAAAGAAACAATAATTGAGGTGTGGAGAAGAAAAAGGTGAAGTGAAGGTGAGTTGATATTATTAGCATAGAGTGGGTGAGTGTGTAACTTGTCTCTCCCTTGGACTTTACCATAAATAGGAACCTTTGTTTTGGGGTATAGCTAGTGGGGTTCCTATTTCATGACACCCCCCCACCCCACCATATGCTTTCTTGATCATTTCACATTTCTTGTCATATGTATACACATGCTTCCTTCTCCACCATTGTTTCTTTGATATGACATTTGTGTTTATATTTCTTTTCTTTTTTTCTTTTTCCTTTACAGAAAAGGGCGAGATGGAACGAGGAAAGGACACTTTTAGGGTTTCGGTTACACGTGTCGACGTATAAACCGAACAAGTATGTATCAATAGTGATGTGATCAGTAATACATATTTTAATGTGAAAGAATGGTGCAGTTAATTGATTTTATGCCATTTTGGTTCTTCTCTGCGTCAATTCTTTTTGATATTTTGATTCTGAGTGATAAGAACGAATAGATTAGGGTGTAAAGGGCTGAGGTTGGAGCTATTCGTTTGATCTAAAGTCCACTTAAGGACAGTATAATCGTCGTTGAGTATTAAAATTCATAACTTGCTCGAGATTCATCATTGTGTTGAGCTAGCGTATAATATGTTTAAACACTTTTCTGACTGACAACTTAACGAAAATCGACCTGTTATTAGAGTTGAAGTGGCAGTGGTGGTGGTGATGGAGATGGATTCCACGTTTTTTGAAGGGTAAATTGGTTAAATTAAACAAGAAATTTGTTGTGTCGACCCATCATTACAACCCTGTAAAGAGTGTGGTTAAATCCGGATCCAAATCAACATCCACATTTTAACTTCTCATGGCCCATGTACTTCATAATCTGGACCCTCATAATGGGCCTAATTAACTGGGCATAACTGTCTTTAGTAATTAAGGCCCATCACGTTCTTGGGCTGATAATTTGCTGCCCGGATTAGGACTTAAAGGCTACTACTGGGCTTAGCCCAAATATAGATATTGCTAAAATGGGTTTTCAAGAAAACATACTACTATTAATTTGCATAATCATTTTTCTTATTTATATTTGAATCTTCCTAATAATTAAATGACATGATAAGCCTAAAGATTGGGGGAAAAAAGAAATAGAGTGGTAATAAAATTTAAAAATATAAGTATATTAATTTTTAAACTAATCGCATTGATAATTTTTAAGCGATATTTTTAGAGTACAGAATCTAACTAACAACTCAACTAAAGCACAAATTGATCATATATCATTAAGAAACTATGGAATTTAATTAAGATTTGGATCTTATAAGATTTTCTAAAATAAAAGTTAAATTTACCAAACTTTTCTAAAACATTTTATAAGTTGTATATAACTAATAATTCATAAGACAAAAGTATATTTATTATTTCGACTATATTCCAATTTTCGTACTATTTTTTAAGGATGAAAACGCTCGCTCTCCAACCGTAGTCTTTTGACGCCTAACGAAGATTCAATATTAGATTACATATTTGTTAAGTCTCATGATGTCAAAAAAAAAAAATTAAAAGAAAAATTATCTATTGAAATTTTTATTTCGAGTTAAACTAATATATAATATTTATGAAAGTATTTTAAAAGATTAAAGACAAAATACAAGAAATAGCTATTCACTTGATCTTAATTAATGATATCATCTTTTTTTTTTTTTGTCATTTTACTAATAAAAATAGTTTATTATACCAAATATTCTAACAACTTAAAAGATATTTGCACATCTTATAAGTTATAATAATTATATTTTATTCGGACGTTTTAGATAAGTTTTCAAAACGTCTTATAGGATACAGGAGCTTATAAAGATGTTTTATATAAGCTTTGTCAGACACCCTCCAAAGGAAAAAATGCAATTTTGGTCCACTAACTATAAAATGGTGGCACTTTCAATCTTGTGCTATTGAAAATTGCAATTGATGGTTGTAATTTAATAAAAAAAAAACGGAAAGAAAAGCCCATTTAATCTAAATCTCGCCGAAAAAAGCTAAAGTAGCTGGAAATTATCACAGGCATTCCCCATGACCTAATAATATTGAACTTTTTATATTTTTTCAGCCATTTTTGCTAACGCGGCATGAGAAATGTAAGGAAAAAAATCTAACTTTGGTCCTGTAACTATAAGAATAGACACATTTTTAGTCGAAATGTCACTTCAGCAAAAGTTACAGGAAAAAGAATTAAAATTTCCAAATTAAAGAAATCAGGCCAAGCAGTTACTAGTTTCCAGCGAATTTAGTATTTCTAAAAATATTTGGACTAAATGTGCTAGTAATTTTAAATTATAGTCCTCAATTACAAATTTAAAATCCCAAATACCACTCCTATAATTATAGGATCAAAATTATATTTTTTCCTTAATTAAATTCAAATTGCATATTCTTATGCTTTTTTTTTTCCATTATGATGAAATTAATTACTATAAACGGTCCAAAAGTACGAAAACTAGAAAAAGTAAAGGGG
Source organism: Sesamum indicum (assembly GCF_000512975.1). Taxonomy (NCBI): domain Eukaryota; kingdom Viridiplantae; phylum Streptophyta; class Magnoliopsida; order Lamiales; family Pedaliaceae; genus Sesamum; species Sesamum indicum. The sequence continues at coordinate 12,882,008 of NC_026148.1, read as the reverse complement.
GAAAAAGCAAATAAAGTGAAAAGGAAACAAAAAATGTGAAGTAAGTGGGTGGAGATGAACTATCAAACTTAGAAAATGGGTAGATTTGGTGGTTAAGTATCTTTCTTTAGCTAACAAACATTAATTTTTATAGTACTCTTTACTTTTTTTAATTCAATAATTTCTTTTATAAGCATTGTGAAGGCATCTAAATATCCATGCCCTTATTGGTCTATTCTCTCAATTGGACCATATTCTATATACACAATTATTTCAAAAACAGATAAGTTTAAATATTATGGAATTTTTCTTTTTTTCTTCTCTTTTTCTGGTGGCGTGTGGGGAAATTGTTTGGTTTTTTAAAGGTTGATTGTTTTGGTATTTTTTGTATGAAGCTCGACTCGTCTCACAATCGGAATATATTCAAATAGTCGACGAGAAATTGATACAAGATTTGAAAATACATTATTAGACTCAATAATATTCGTTTACAACTGGAACTATAATATTTGTATATTAGTGTCGTACTTTATATAAAAAACTAATTATTTCGATCGTAAATGTATAGTTATATAATATAAGATATTGAACAGTTGTATAAAAGTTGCAGTGTTATGATAATTCATTTATCTTATTTAGTTTCGGAGAAATCTCTACCCACTGGAATTATTGGAGGTCTAGAAGACACATTATCAATGACATTGTGTAGGTTATTTGAAAAATATACTTAAACTTCTAGTAAATAATGTAGATCTACGAATTTTGCTTTGTGTATCTGATAGGGGTTAAACAGTGTAAAACCCCCCGTCTGACAATTGTGCTCCTTAAAGATCCAAGAATTATTCAACAGAATAAGGATCTGCACTTTTCAAGTCGGATCAGATACCCAAAAATTCTAATATTAACAGTTGATGCTTATTCCATCATAGGAATTTCAGGAGGATGCGTGGCTCTGTACAATCCGTGAAAATTGAACCTTTATAAATACCAATTAGCCCATTTGACTAGGCATCAGAGAATTTTAACTGATGGTCACCTCAGCAACCCTAACGGACTTGTGGTGTAAGCCAACTAAGCATCGAACTCAAGTTCTTCAAATGGCCCCTATCTGCTCAATTCGCAGGGTCATCACTAAGCTCGACTTAAATCAACAATTAAACTTTTCTAGTTCTAAATTTTGATATTAGTTCAGTCACATAACTTTTTTACTCAAGGTAAAAAAATAAATGAATATTACTCACTTTTAATTAATTCACAGATCTTAAAAAATGTACTTCATCTTTTCTAAGGCTTAGCCCATATGAATTACTTTTTTCAAACCCCACTTTATTGCGCAATAATATTATTATTATCAAATAGCACGCAATATTATAATTTAAATCGAAAAAAAAAGGGAAGAATTATTAATTATTCTAAGTAGAAAAAGTCTTCCAACATCTTAATAAATCAACCTACTTCTCGAGATTCTCCAATTGCATGACATTGGAAAAAAGACGTAATTTAAGGACAAGTAGAGTTGCTATTAAACCTACTCAGCTACTACTCAATGAACAAGAAACATAATTACAAAATAAAAGTAGGCAATGCAAATAGTCATTTTTGTTTTTTCGCTCTGAGAAAATAACAGCCACGCGATTGCATGTAGTTATTTTTTTTGTCAATTTCCTAACAAAAATTGCCCAGAGGACTAAAAATGAAAACTTTCGCACGTGGCGGGACTGCTTTCAAGAATTCCTGGAGCAATGTGATTAAAAAACATACTGAATTTAAGTTGTTGACGAAAAATGCGATTTCTCGCCTGCATTTACGAGATATTTATTCCAAAATTAATGCATAAATATTTTGAATTTGAAAACCCAAATATCACAAAGAACTTTATGCTGCGACAAGAAATATATGTATATATATATATATATATATAATATGACAACTTT